>NC_083484.1:9516577-9544077 GCF_030014155.1 Tachysurus vachellii | reverse complement strand
ACAATTATGACAGACCTGCTACATAGTGTACAGTAAAAATATTCAGGATAGTAAAATATTCAAGCACACAAACATATAGACTTTAGTCACAAAGTTCAAGTGTCATCTTTTTTGCAGTGCGACTAAACACCACCAGCGAATAGTCATTGTATCAGGCCTTTAAACAGACGATAGCAAAACAGCCTAAAATATTGTCCTAAACAGTTTTTGCTAAAAGCAAGTGATTCTGCCTTAATGAATCCTCAAAGTGGAAAGAGTAATGAACATCTTATGACATGTGATAGTGGTCCAGCTAAAAAAGAAGTAATGTATGTTTAAAAATATGCCTTGTAAGTTAGTTGTTAGATGTAAGTTGCAATTAAGTATCATTAAAAAAAAGATAAATGAAATTACTAACAGCCATGTCATTAAGTCATGTTTTTTTATTTTCGGCTGTTTGTTGCATTCATTGGCCTGTTGACTTTTAATATTAATGTTTATTTACCTGTGGACTATATGCAAAAATTGTATTTAAATGTCATTATTATATAGCCCACAAACTCAGTATTCTCTGCTAGAAATTAACATATGACTAAAGTGCACTCATTTGTCTGTAATCTGCATCATTCCTGGACACTGTGCACATGACTGGCCCATACTGGTTCTTTTTTTTATGCCATTTCCTAGTTACAGTCTTTCCGCAGGGTAAAAAAAATGAATGACTTAGTTCATTGTATTTTAGTAAATAGAAATAAAGTTCATTTGGAAATTTATCAGGTAGGCACAAGCAAAAATAACTGTCCTCTCAGTCTGAAATTTCTACCTTTCCACTCTTCTACTACATTGAACTATAGTTCCTGCTCAGTTTTATGAGTGACATATAATTAACAAAGGCACTGCATCAGAAGTACATAAAATCCCACTTCTTACCTTTAAATGAGCTGCTGTTTATGTATTGAATCCGAGCAAATAAATTGGAAAATGACATCATTGTGATCTGTGAACTGTGTGAATGGACAGGATAGGTCAGACTTAGAAGTGGTCAGGGTTGGCCAGATTTGCTCAGACTTTCTGTGAGATCTGACTGAATTGGCAAGCTTATTTACTGGCAGGATTGCACAGGCTTTCTGGAAGAGTGGATGAGAGTGGTCAGATTGTGCAGGAGTGAGATCCAAGTCCAGCTGCCCCACTAGTATTACGTATTTCATTTGGACACACTATCTTTTCTCCCCTGACCTTTCTGGTGCATAACATTTCTGCCCATAATATAAAATACTGGTATCTTGTTCACAAAATGATAAGCATCATAAATAGGCTTTAATGGGACATTTTCCTCTGTGCCTTCATCTGGCAACTGGCTGCTGATATAATGCACCTTGATTTAATAGTCTCAAGTGATTGCTGATGAGCAAAGGACCAGCATAAAAAAAATTAAATGGAGTTGATGAAATGAAATCCTGCTCTCTGGGGTTAGTTGGTGTGAGGGTGCCTGAGGGATGTTTTAGTGGTTGAGTTGCCTGACCACCGTTGTGTCTGCAATGCATTTCACACAGTAATTTTTCTTTTATGTTTACTGTTGCAAGTAAATAATAGACTATTTTCAATCGTGTAAACAAGATATAGTTGGATAATGCTTTAGGAACTGGCCTTATTTTCTAGTCCAAGGCATAAAACTGCCCTAATCCTAGGTTGGTATTAATGAAGCATTAGAGATTCTGTCCTCTGCTTTTTATTGTATGTGTTAGTGTCATGTCTATCTGTCATGTTTGTCCAAGAGCTGGGACAAAAGCATAGACTCTAAATGTAGGCCTGTTCATTACCCATCATGCTTTGTGGTTTAAGATGTTCCTATGGGCTGCCTGAAGAGAGACAATGACACACCAGCTGACCTATTTCTGTAATACCTCCCAAGGCTGCATGTATAGATAGCTGTTTTTTAATTACATTTAGCAGGCCCTGCATCACTCCCTGCAAAAAGAAAAAAACAGAATGTTACATTGAGCACATTATTAAATTTAGTGTGATGTGCAATTCTGCACGTTGAAATGTCTTCAATGTAAGGAGTAGACATATTAAAAAGTGTTATTATGTGTTGGACTGGAGTAGGTTGGTCTTCCCCACACTGAATGCACTTGTGTTTACTCTACAGTATGATGTGTGGCCTCACTATATTGTCTGGTGTCTTTCTGCTGGATGTTAGATATTCACAAAAAGATCACACTTGACAAACGTATCCTAAAAGACCACTAGAGACCATGGGTGGAAAATAATTAAAATCGGGATGTTACATGGTGAATCAGGAGAGTTGGCAAGTATGGGGAAAAAATGACCTTTATAAAAACACCATCTATCCCTAAACACTGTATGTGAATAAACCAGGATATCCAAGGCATTGAAATTATGAAATAGTATGTTAAATAGGTCTTGTGTCAGTCTAGTTCAAGACAATATTGTTGACAATAATGTTCATTTACTTACATTTATTTGGATATGATCATAACATTAATTGTTGCCTATTCTGTAAATCGTTTGCTAAAGGTATCAGTCTGAAACATGTGAAACTGTCTGATATTCACTCCATGCCATGAAAGCATGGTCATGTCAGTGAACTGAATCTTGCTTTGTTTCAGTGCATGTGAGTTATTCAGATGCATTGAGGTCATGTTTTACATATGATAGCCAACAGACATCACTCTCTGCCTTCTCCCATTGAGACACTAAGCTCTTCTCTTGCTTGAGTTAGTCTTTTTTGTCATGTGAGGTTTATTTGAGTTCCGATTACCCTTTAACTGAACCAAATCCCTTTGTTGGGGTCGAAGATCAGAGAGTTTTGAACAGAAGCCAAGTTGTTAGATGAGAAGATGTCTGATGCACTGCCACCTCAAGACTCCAATCAATAGCCGTTCCATCTTCCCCGTTTTACTCAAGAACTCCTCATCAGACAAAGCATCCATCTTATCCCTGCACACAGATCTTTGAGGCTAAGCTAAAGCTGGGATTTACTGTATGAAAGAGTTAAGATATTAGGCACACCTTAACAGACAATTTTTTTCTGTTTATCCAGTAAGACAGCACAGCTCAATAAGGTTTACAAAGTGTCAGAACCCATGCCAAGAGTCGTTCTATAAAACTGGGTGTGTACAGTGCAACTTGAGTTCAATTCTAAACCATATTGTGCCTCTCATTTCACATTCATTTTAAATGGAATAGTGCTAATTGATAAAACACTTCAACTGAGCTATTGTGCTTGACTGTCCTGCAATGTGAACAATGCTACAATTGATCACAATGCTAATCTTTTCCTGGTATTCAGTCCACAGAAAGTGTGCTGTGGTTTCAGCCACCAAGGCGTAGGCAGCAGATCCTTTGAGTCTTGTAATTTGTGAGATGGGCCTCAATAGATGAGACTTGTGTATCCAGCACATCTAGCAGATGTTTGATATCTGGTGGCCAATTCAGCAATTACGTTGTGATACAGTAGCTCTACAGTAGACTGGAACAAATGCTCTATGCCTTTGCACATCAATGAGCCTTGGGTGCCCATCATCTTGTTGCCAGTTCACCAGTTGTCCTTCTTCGGAAAACTTTTGGTTGGTACTAAAAACTGCAAACCAGAAACACCCTACAAGATCTGCCATTTTGGAGATGCTGTGATTTCTAGCCATCACAACTTGGCCCTTGTCAATGTTGCGTGGCTTCTTATCCCTGCCCGTTTTTGCTGTATCCAACATATCAACTTCAAGACTTGACTGAACCAAATTTCTAAAAGAATTTACATGATTCATTGGTATCAGAACACATAATGCTGCATTTGGGGCTGCTCAGACTAGTGACCCCTGTCTATTGTCGAAAGCACCTACCACTGGACACAATAGAAGAAGAACAAAAGAAGAATGTAATCTGCTTTAATGAATCATGTTGTCTTTTACATTATGTGGACAGACAAGTGTATACTATATGTATATGCTATGTGTTTTCAGTAAATAATAACTTTCAAATATCACTAACGTACATGATTTGGACATAATTTTGGTATGATTGTGTTACTGTCATATCCAGTTCACTCATATTCACATTAATAGGAACACCGGAAGACCTGCACATTTATGCAGTTATCCAATTGGCCAATCATATGTCAGCAGCACAAAATAATGCAGATACAGGTCAAGAGCTTCAGTTATCATTTACATCAAACATCCGAATGGGGAAATCTCAGGAACAATGCAGCATACTGGACAAATGAGAATACTACAGGTCATATATTAATCAAACATATCATTGTTGGTACCAGAAGAATTGAAGTATGAGTATTTCATAAATTACTGAATCATCCATCTCCATGTTTGATGCATTGTGTGTTCAGAGATACGTTTGACTTACCACAGTTTTATAAAGTGCTTATCTGAGGTAATACAGATCTTCGGGCAGCTCAGATCAGTCTCCTCTGATCTCTCCATGAACACTGTGTTTCAGCATGTAGACACTCTGATCACAGGATGTATTTTGTATCTCACATTATTCTTTGTGAACCCTAGAGACTGTTTTTGAAAATCACAGGTCAGCAGCTTCTGAAATACACAGACCAGCTCATCTGGCACCAACATCTATGCCATGGTTAAAGACACAGAGATCACACTTTTTCCCCATTTTAGTATTTGATGTGAAGCTCATTTTTGATCTGAAACTCTGGACCTGTATCTGAATGATATTACGCATTGTGCTGCTGCTGCATGATTGACTGACTGGATAACAGATAATAATACATGCAGTTCAATAATACATGGTTATTAATTTGGATAAATAAGTAAATGCTTGTTGTGTTTAATTAAAAAAACTCTAAGCTGATGAGAGCAATTCGGGGATAAATGGTAATATTTGATTAATACTCTTGTGTGGGCTTTCTTCTTTATTCCAGGTCCCATAATGATGGCAGAATCCTGGATGTGTACCTTCGTCTCCACAGTCCAGAGAGAGCATTTTTTATCCCAGATGATTTAGAAGTGTCCAATCAGGAGCTTAGTTACATTGTAAAAAATGCGGAGCAATGGAGAGGTTTCAATGGCGAAAGACGAAAGGTTTGTGCAGATCGTTTGCTTTATTTCATTGGTCTAGATGTCTCGTGTGTTTTAACCACCATTTTCACCATCAAAAAGACTGCCAAATCTCTCAGAGTGTTCCTCAAGCCCAAAAGCTTAGCTGGATTAATGTGTGATTTAAAAAAAGGCTTAATATTAATCCATTCGATTGCTTCTGCTAAATTGCCCAACTGCTGGCTGATAGTTCATGTCATGGCTTCTAGTCTATGTGAAGAAGGAAAGCCATTTTTAAAAATGTACTTTTTCTTGTAAATGATTTTTAACACAGTTCTGATTATGGGTATTTAAAGTGAGTCCATCAAAGCTTAATGGCATTTTAACATGCTTTAATGGTTTTCCTGTAACATCACAAAGGATTGCTCACGAACAGGAATGATAATTGAAAAAAACTGATGAAATCAGGAATTAGGATGATTGATAATTCATGCATGGAGTTTGAAGATACAGTAATGTAAATGATTCTTTAGTTACATTTCTGAAAGCTACAAATTCATCTCAGAGGTCTTTAGTTTCATGTTAATTAATTGGAGATAATTACCCAAACTGGATCTCAGCAATTGTTTGATTAGACCATGGAAACCAGGTTCTCACTTTTTACTATATTTTTTACTGAAGAAAGGCTATTTTAACAAAGACCTGCCTTTAGACCCATCGTTAACGCATAATCCAGTATATTTACTTTTGGCTGATGCTTTTAAAAAAGACTTCCAACTAATGTATAACACTCAGCTGAAGGTTAAGGTTAAAGGATTCTGTCTTGAGTAAATTATGGTAAAATTCACAGCCCCCCTTTTTTTTTTTACAGTTCACATAATAACACACATTCTTTGCCGTCAGTTCAACATCTTTGTTTTGCTTTTACTTTCTTGATTTCTTCAATCTTTTTACTCTCTGACCTTCAGGGCTTAGTACATAACATACAGGGTAAGACCTCACTAGCTGTGTGTGTCTGGAGAACAGTGGAATGCATTTGCAATGATTCTCATTTAGACAATGACTTTTCACCATCTCCTCTCTTCATCCCAACCTTCAGTCGCTGTACAGTTCTGTTCCAGAATTACAGCAATCACTGCTTTCCTAATATTGCCCCTAATTCCCCCTTATTGAACTGATAAAATGATAACACATTAAAGCCCTTTGCAGCATGATGAAAATTTAGGGTTATTGCATTTCACCATTTTTAACATTATCCAGCTAGGCAATTTTTCATTTAAATAAGACGGCTTGGGCCATTATTTTATAATTATTATAGCAAGTTCTGCCTGCAAAAAAGGGTGACTTTCTCAACTCTCCAAATACATATCCCTATTAAACTAATTTGCCTACATGCAAATTTTGTCATTTATATCTCATTAACTATTTATCATCATATCAAAGAAACGTATGCAGATAGGGAAGGGAGCATTGAGACAAATTTGAAACTAATATTTTGCAACTCTAATGATTTTTGCATCTTTAATTAGATAGGAGAAGGTTGATATGATTAGGTCAGGATGCAGTGGTTTTCATTAAAAATACATTTCCAAAACTGTATTCCAAATGTGCCGTAGCAATTACATAGAGAATCCAGCATGTTTCTTATTATGAACCCAATTAATGTAGGAGAGGCACAATTTTAATAACAAGAGGCCATGAGGCTTTCATTAGGAAAGACAAGAAGAAAGAGAATCTGAAGTTTCTCTAAGTACAAAAACTAAGCTATTGGATGTTTCAAACATTCATTTGATTTTACGGTGAATATTTTAGCAGGCTTTAGCCCTTTATATATTGGCCTTTATTTTAGATCAATGAGAATTAAGAATTTTCAGTTTATAAAAATAACCATAAGAGAAATAAAAAAAAAATGTAATCATTAGATTAGGAAATGATTGACATAAATACATCAACATTATATATATATATATATATATATATATATATATATATATATTTATATATATATATATATATATAGAGAGAGAGAGAGAGAGAGAGAGAGAGAGAGAGAGAGAGAGAGAGAGAGAGAGGGAGATTTATTTATTTAAATCTAGTTTTATATATTTCTATATTTAATTTATATATTTCATATAAAATATCTATTTATTTTTTATTTTTACCATATAAATTAGATTGTATAAAACAAACTACTACTTTTTTTCACCTATTTTGGTTTCAGTATTTACTCTTACTTTATCTGTCTATCCACTTTATCACTTTTTGTCATTCGCCATGTGGAAAACCTTTACCATAAAATCCACATACAGTTCTTTAATTTATTGTACTGTTTATCTGATTACTGTGATCATCAAATTAAACAAACAAACACCTATTAGACATGACCTTCCTCAACACCATGATGGTGGAAGAGTTTTAAACTCTTCCTGAGATCATCTCACAAAATGAAGCCCCTGAGCCTGTGTGACAAGCAAACATATCCAAATGATTACAGCATGGTTACAGAAGCACAAGATCGCAGGTTTGAAACAACCATTAAACCTATAGTCTACACTGGGGAAGGCATCCATATGTACAAACCTAAACAGAATACGTCAAATTAAAGCAGGCCCAGTGCCGTTATTCTCTCCATGAGAGGCTCTACAAAATTGTATGACTCTGTTAAAGATGCACTGACCCGTTAAATGACGACTTGTTAGAGAATGAAGTAAAGGAGTCAGATTTCGTTCCTGCAGGACGCCTGCACTACATCATTTAGCTTTGTTCGTTTAACACAGTTGGTGCCGACTAGTGCTGACTGAATTCAGTCACGTATTATTATTGTTAAGTAAATCCCTTTTCCTTTATTAAATTGTATGAAATTCTAAATATCACTTTATTTGAAAGAATGGTATTCCTAATTTTAGTCTCAGATCTGTCAAATTAATAAATAAAAAAATACAATCCCAGTATAGTTAAAGATAAAAATTATTACTTTTTGCAAAAGAAAAAAAGAAAGAAAGAAAGAAAGAAAGAAAGAAAGAAAGACAGGAAAAAAGAAAGAAAGAAAGAAAGAAAGAAAGAAAGAAAGAAAGAAAGAAAGAAAGAAAGAAAGAAAGGAAAAAAGAAAGAAAGAAAGAAAGAAAGAAAGAAAGAAAGAAAGGAAGAAAGAAAGAAAGAAAGAAAGAAAAACAGGCCATTCTTTTGGTGTTATTACAGTATATATTACCTATAAGCTAAGCCTGGCTGCTTCTAGCACTCATGGCTAAAGATTCACTACATGACAGATTCATACAGCTGAGGACTTTTGTGGTAGAAATAATTAAACCATAAGTCAGCATGATTACACTGCTACATTTACATATATGGAGAAAACTGATGCTGCCATTCCTTAGTAAATTGGAATTTCTCCACAGAAGACGCAAATAGATCTTAATCGAATCGTTCATGATGGTTTAAGTGAGGTTCAGTGGTTTTTACGGTTATGCAGTATTATAACAACAAATACTAATAACAAACGCACACAGAGTCTCTGGTGTCTCTTTCTCTTATGGTGCCACATAGAATAATGAAAAGATTTAAGTTACGCTTAACCTTTAAACACCTTGCAACATACGCTGCAGTTTTAATTCAGTATTTATATTGCACAATATACAACAAACAAAATGCTTAAAGACCAAACAGCAGTAAAGTCTTAATGCTAGTTTGTTTCCCATGAGCTTTAAAACAATAAAACAAGATCCACATTCAATAACACATCCACACATGGCCTGGTGTTACTATCATCAAACACTGTGTAATTTTCAGCAGCTGATCATAAAACATAATCCGATTTTTTTACTCTTTAATTAACTTTATATTATGGCTTATATTCTTTCAGGCCATGTGATGATCATTATTGCTCCTGTTTAAGATATTACACTCTGCTATTAACATTTGAGTACTGAATATTATAACATAAATGGCACTAGATTTAGCAGTTGTGCGTATTATTTTTGTGCCTATTTAATATTCAGTATAAATTGCAACAATTTCCAACTTCAAAACTGTGCAGCAGAGCTTTCGCCGATGGAAGTTATCTGTCTATGTGAAGTAGGCAACTCACCCTTTATTTAATCTTCTTTTCAGTTTTTGTGTGCTGCATTGTAAAGCAACTGCATGGAGCTGAGAGAGATAGAAAATGAAGTGGTGCCTAAAATCATAGCGTGTGTGTAATGAGGGCATTAATTATGTATAGCCATTGGTGCAGATGGACCTCATTAATTGTCTGCTGTCGCCTTCTTGATTACTGTACCTGGGAGGGAGGTACTAATGCCTGCCGCGTTTTAGCAGGTAATGCAAACTGTTTTGTCACCGAGTGTTTGACAGTGACGGAGCAGCCGTGTGCCAGAACTCTAATCTTCGCCATAATTCTCCAGAAACTTCATGGTGACATTGATTTTGCTAATGGCCGCTGATAGCCCCCGAGATGTTTTCGCAACTAAAATTGCATCAAGATTCTAACAAAGCCACAGCGTTTGTCTCCCCGTCTCTCCTTAATGTGTTTCCACAGGCAGAATTTAGGGAACACCGAAGGTGCTTTGCAAAACAACGGATTGGTGGGTGTGTTGGGGGGCTGTCATGAGAGGCAGACTGCAGAATTGAGGCCTAATGATGAGCAGACTGTGTTGATTTTTCTCTCTCTCTCTCTCTCTCTCTCTCTCTCTCTCTCTCTCTCTCTCATATATTATTAAGTGAATGATAGGGAAGACCTCTACTGTGATCTGTGGCCTCAATCTTAGAATCAGTGCATAGTTAATAACAGCATAAACCGCTGCTATTACAAATTGTTACGTTGCATCACAATCTATTAGTCTACAGACATTGTTATGAAATTATGAGTCTGACCGATGTGTGTGCAGCCACAACATTCTACATCACTCTCTTCTACTGACGCTTACATTCATTAAATATCAGCAACAAATACTGTAACATGAGAAAGAAGTCCATTATGCTCATGAGACAATTAGACATAGAATTTGTTTGTTAATTCTCACCTGCTGACTAGCAGCGCGTGACCGGCTGCTCCTGCTCCACAGTGAGCCTACAGAGGAAGCAGGTTTCCCTGAAAACAAACCCCGAACAGGAACAAAAACATGACAAAATGACACAAGGGAGGGGTTGACCTGATACTGCTGGGGTCATGGTGAGGCACCTGCACCCCTCTACAAGCACACCAACATCCTTTTTACAAAGCTGTTTGCTTGCATTATGTCTGAGAGCTGCTTCTTCAATTACAGGATGCTATTAGTGGACAGTGCTGTGCATGGGTTGGCAGGCCTGAGGCTACAGAGCCCTCACACACACATCACAATATGAGATGTGACTAGGCAAGGGGTGGGCATGCCGTGGAGAAAAGGTCAACAGCTTTTGCTGGGCAGCAATGTGTGAAAGTTGTGCAGCCACACAATGGTACAGGAAGTAGGGAGGAGTGAGGTAGAGAAAGAATTTCCCTGCATGTGTATTTACATTTACTATATTGGTTTGTGTATTTAATATTTTGAGCATTTTCTCTCTATAGTACACCATAGTATTTTTACACTCTATTAAGCATAGTGCAACAACAATAATAATAATAATAATAATAATAATAATAATAATAATAATAATAATAATAACTGAGAGTTTCTGAGGATGGAAACACCTTGTTGATAAGAGCATTCAGAGGAGAATGCCCAGAATGGTTCTAGCTTATTGGAAGGTAACAATAACTGAAATAACCACCATGGTGAACAGAAAAGTGTCTCAGAACACACAACACATCAAACCTTAAGGCAGACAACAGCACTAGATTGGATTCCACTCCTCTCAGCCAAGAACAGGACTGTAAGGCTTCAGTGGATTCTGACTCACACAAACAGATGATGACCGTGAGAATAGACCAGGTGATTTTTAGAGTTATACATGGTGAATATACATGTATTTGTATATATTTTGTACGACATTATTTATCTACTCACAAATTCTTATATATATATACTTTTGAAAAGCTTATTTCCTAAAACATTGTCCATGTGTGCTTAGATGATGTAATGATTCATGCTAAAATATTGTTTCATGGGATTCTGATATTTTTTGGGATCAGTTTTATTCTTATCTTATCTGAAAATTGCTCATTTCTATACCAAGTCATTGTTCTTACCCTTCAGTAGAGGTACAATCACAACATTTCACACACCGGTTAAAATATTATACAAAGCCAGATTATAACTTTTTTGACCTTTTTAATATCTTGAGTGATTTTGACTCTAAGTTTATCAATAGAATTTTTACATCCGCTGACAGTAAATATTTTTTATCACAATGCTTTCAACAGGTTAAACTTAATTCTAATCAATAAATGGTGGTGTGGGACAAATAATAGTCATTATTATAAAGGTTAATAGTCATTTTATCTGAAATTATCAGACGTTTTGCAATTTTACCTCGTTGTGATAATGAGCAATATTTTCATTGCTGCTGATTTTTTTGTGGATCAGATGTACAGTATGTCAAAGGTCTGAAAAAAGAGTAGTCTTTCATTTAGCTAAAGAGCTAGACTGATTGATTCCACAAAATCTGGGAGATTCATTTAGCAGAGATGGGCTTTTCATTTCATTTCATCCTAATATGTTGCTCACCATGTCAGCTGTCAAAACAAATGCAGCTGGAAGCTGCAAAATTAGGTCCACATGTTCAAACTCTCATAGATCCTGCACCCCTCCTCCTCTCATAATGTAGAACAGAGGGACCAAATTGAACTGTCGACAGATGAGGGAACATTCTCTAGAGATGTTCTGGATGAATGGAATTTTTAAGAAAGACTATCTATGCTCTAAGTTAATATTAGACCAGCCTACTAGTGATATTGTTTACCATTATATCATAATATCATCTTTAGTGTTTGTACCAGTCTGGGTTAGAGGGTTTTCTTTTTTAATAGATTTCGATTTAAGTTTAAGTTTAAGGAGAGTATATAATGCAGCAGAATTGTTCACTCTTAAGGACCTTGTACAGCTGTTTTCTCATTTTGTAATAAAATATACTGGAATTAAATAGAACTGTTGAAAAATACACATCAACTGAGAAATATTTTACCCTTTCGTTAAAAATAATGTATTAATTATTTATTTGAGAAAGTAGATCATTAAAAAAAAACGTTCAAGTCTTTGTCTACGATTGATTTTGATGATGCTTAATATAATCCAATGGCAGATAAATAAATAAATAAATAAATAAATAAATAAATAAATAATATTGGGATAATGATATAAATGAAATCAAATAGCAATCTTTGTGAAATTATTATTTATTTATTTATTTATTTATTTATTTATTTATTTATTTATTTATTTATTTATTTATTTTTTACCATTCAGGAAATGTATAGGAATATATCTGAATATAATAAATTAATGTAATGAATTAATGAATTAATTAATATAATTGTAATTTATATTATATAATATAATTTAACCAAAATCACTTTTTATGCATCATTTCCTTGTTGCAGATTTTATTTAAAAAACAGGAGAATGTCCTTAAATGTGTACTGCAAGATGCTAAACCCTGAGAACAAACAAAACTTAGAAAGTATTTCTCCCAGGAACTTTTGGTCTGTGCTAGTAAGTGGAAGATCACCTTAAGGAATTGTTTATGGATTAAACAGGCGTTTTAAAGCATTTATAAAAGCAGATTAGTGACAGGGAATTATGCAGATGCATCAGTTAGATAATCCTCAGATGAGATGTTATCACCCGAAGTGTCACACCTTGCCTTTTTACCTTCTTTGTTCCAACTTTCTCAATTCTTAATCTAGTGTTATTCTCTTCTGAGTATTTTAAATGTGCATATTTTGCCTTATTATAATATGCCTTTCTAAAGCTTACATTGAAGCAGCTAGGATTTTAGTGCAGAGACTGAGTTTACACTTGGGTAAATGAGAGATGAAAGGGTTTGCAGTACTAAAACATGCTGTTCTTCCATCAGTTACCATGTCATATCTGAGCATTTACCAGGTAACAGTCAGCTTCTGCAGATCCAAATAACAGATGAATAGCATTAATTGCATAAACTGGCTGCTCCCTCTTCCACAAGTCTACAATAATAGCCTATTTCAATTCTATTCTAATGGCTGGCAATGTGTGGGTTATCCATGCGTGGGACCGAGCTCTGATTAGCTGAGCTTTCTACATCTGCTGGTTTAGAATATGAATTAGAATTACAATGCATCTGCTCTGCTGCTTTCCAATATGAACTCTCAGGCATAGAACTCTGCATTCACAGAAATGACATAAAAATTGCATCGCTATTATGTAAACATTATGGTTCAAATGTAGGCATTAATCAAACGAGACGGTTGTATTTGGAACAGAACAACTGTACAGCACATGCACACACTTTACTGGTCTGTTATTTATGGAGAATTGATAAGTGAATGTATTAGGGTGCATTAAGGAGAGACACATCAGATATGTTTGTCCATGCACAATACAGAACAGAATACATTTACCGCTTCACCGATGGTTTGGTTGTGAGTTTCGGTTCAGTTGGGTTTTCTAGCACCAGCTTCTAACACCTCCCTAAACATGATGTTAGTTTTATTGGCTAATCTAAATATAAATACTGAGGTGTGATTAAGTCTATGAATCTGAGTGTATGTGGCCCTGTGATGGACTGGCATCCCATCCAATGTGTGTTTAGACCCAGTGTTCCAGATCCTCCTCAACTCTGATCAGGATAAACAGGTCATTAAAGATCAGCAAATGAATGGAAATTGTGAACCACAATTTATGGGTTTATACAGTATATCTACATGTGACTCAGATCTGTTGAGCAGAGTGAACAAGTGTCTGCACAGTGTTCCAGTACTGTAGGCTTGATCAGGTCATGCTTGCATGCCTGGGGTCTGTGCATCTGTGTGCATGTGTCAATGAACAGAAACGTGAAATTGTTGAGAAAAAATCTGAGAGATATTAAAAAATGTAAATTATGTGTTCCCAGACATGGTTATGTTTAGGTCTGTGTTTACATTTTACGCATAAGTGAGCATCAATAAGTTTTTTTTTTCTGTAATCTTTATACATATTCATATTTGTATCACTGGATGTCTGTGATGTAATTCTCTCACTGGCACACACTGGCTCCTGTTGGTTCTGTCTGTCTGTCCATCATTCCTTTTAGATCGACCAATCCTCTTTTTGTGCTCTGTGCTTTATCATATCCAACTGTACCAGACTTGCCATGTGCCACTACCACATAAATAACCCAGGCTGTCCGCCACACACACTCACACACAGACTCATTCAAATGCACCTGTCACTGTGATAAAGCACTCGCCCGCAGGGAAGCATTGTTTACATTTTCACTCCACTCTTCGCAAAAGTGAGATTCTAATTATTTTTCCCCACTGTAAATTAAAGCCAAGCGGGACAGAACCAGGAGCCCAGAGGATCCAGCAGGTGCAACACTACACTCTCTTTATCACTCTCTCACTCTTCACTCTATCATTATCTCTTTATCTACTTATCTGTCTGTATATGTAGTATATGTACTTATATGTAGTGTATCTCCAAGTACTGGTTGGATTGCTCTGATCACAGAGGTCACCAGCAAGGAGGTGGGTGAGAACGTGAGGAAGGCAGATGTGAGAAACTTCACTTATACGCATATACATAGACACACATGCGTACACACAGTTGACTTTGCTGTTGTGCTCATTACATGCAAGTCTAGAGATATTCAGCCGAGTGGAATACATTATTCCTCACATTTCATACATAATAATGTGCCAAAATTGCATTGCATTATTTGTCATCCAGATGACTAGAGAGACAGAGATGGCGAGAGAGAAGGGAAAGATTTAATTAGCTCAACGAGTATGCAGATGGAAGGTAAAATTAGGCTAAAAAGGGAGCGCTGCAGATGAGTAGACTCAGTAATGATGGCACTATCTTATTTGGATCACTGAGAGCGAGATGATACAAAGCTTTGTTTAGACCTTTTTCTTTTCCTGAAGAATAGCCTTTATTTTTTCCTTCTCTTTTGTTCTGCTCACTTGGATGATGTAAATGGCAACAATTATTCTATATGTGGTGTTAATAAAAGTTGAATTTAAAAGACAACAATCCAGTTTGTGGAGACAGAACACCGGTGCTGTGCCAGTGATGTGTAGCTTTTCCTGGTTTGGGATTACTAACCTTTATAGTTGTATTATTTCATATATGGTTTTTCAAATCTGCATACATTTATTTGACCTTTTGTTTCTGGAGTCTGTTATTGTCGCTTTCCCTCTTGGTGCTGCACAGCATATAGTATAATCCACACCAGTCTCATATGACTCCATCAGCACAACTACAACTCTATTATGTAGCAGCTTTTCCTTGTACGACACTCTTTTAGCTTGTGCATTAAGAATGTATTGAATACAGGAGACACTTACACTTGAGTGCGACGCTTATCAAATTTCGTATATCCATTTTTACAAATCTGGAAACATGTAATCTCATTTGGCTGGGAGCAGACGCAGGCTCATTTCGAGGAGAGTTGAGCTTCGGCTGCCGTTTTTATTTCCACTTCCTGGATCCTGGCCTGTCTGTGCATTTGCCGTAACATCTGTAAAATGCAGAATTTATGTCAGGGTTTGGAGACATGGTTTGATGTTTATAGTCCTCAAAGAAGCAGTTGCTGTCTCTGTTGATGCAAATAAAGGGACAGATATGGGGCTCTATCAGATCCCCATGTACAGACGTCCACAATAAATCCAGACTAGATTGGTTAGAATTAGGTTAGCTCACTTGAATGCTATCTGCTTAATCCACAGATGGGCTCTCTGAGAACACCCAGGCTTTGAGTCTAAATCAGTCACTTAGTGCCAGCGCTGGGACAATGGCACAGAAACCACTCTACCACACACACACACACACACACACACACACACACACACAAAAACTGGGATAGCACCTGTTTACTCTTCTCATTATGTTAATAAAAATATTCAGTAGATGAATTATGATGAGAAAAAAGTGATCAAAATGATACATTTAAGTTATAATTTGATGTATTTATGTATATGAGCATTTTAAACCCCAAACAATGATCCATACAGATTAGCACTGAGCCAGACTCTATAGAGCGCCAGATTTCCTCATGATTACAAGGACTTGAGCAGGTATTGCATAATGTACAACCTTGGAAGTGGGATGCTTTCATATTAAACTATGTACAGTAAAATACAATATAGAACACACATGCGGCACAGTCAACACCGGGTCCTGACACACAAGACACTTCAGGTTGGAAGTGATTGGGAAAGGGGAGTGTTTCTAATTTACTAGGTAATTTCTTCCTGATGCCTTTCAGAATTTCTGATGGTGCACAATGTGAGCATTCTCTCCGGGCTTTCTATACTTATGAAGTGTCTAATTGCATTCGGTAATGACTCTTGTCCTAGTAGTAACAGCAGTCAGTGTACGCAACACCTTTAAGTAGCTGAAAAACTGACTTGAAATTAAGGTTTTTTCAGCCTGACCCTGCCCTCGTTTTCCCAACAACATTTTGTTCCTGCTGTTTTGTTGTTGTTGTTGATCAGAGTCATAATTACTGGGCCAGCTGAAGGGTCACCTTGAGTCTTATAGTTGAAAAACTTTAAACCTTGATTGAGCCTGTAGAAAAGAACCATGAAAAGTAACAGTGAGAGAGTGGAAAATTGAATGACGTAGAGGATGGGACACGGAATTGTGGTTTCGGGAAAAAAACATGCAGTAATTCAGGCCTGTCCTAGCCTGTTGGTTTCTTTCTCTATCTCTACGACTGATGCCCCTAAATCTGTTCATAAGTTCCTGTTTTCCTCCTAACCTCTGCACTTCTACTGGTTTCCACAACCAACTCACCAAATCCTTGAGCAACAGGTTTAAACTGTATTGCTGACTAAATCACTCGCCTTTGCATAAATACTGTTTGTAGAAACAATTATTTAAATAAATGTCTACGTGTCTGTGGTTAGTATTTGTTTGTTAAACATGACATTATGTTGAATGTAAGCTAGTTCAGCATGGTGAGAGACTGATGCAGTATGCAGTATGGTATTTAAGCACCACACCAGGAATCTGATCAGCCAAATCAGAGCTGTGCAAGCTGATACCTGCCTGAACGGTAAAGCCGTCGTTTAGTCATAAATTTAAATGAATGTTAGCCCAACAGAAGCAAGTACAGCCATAGTAAATGGTAAGAGGCCAATAATTAGTATTACCATACTATATGGAAATATATTAAAAACTGACTTCATAACATCTGATCTCATTTTACCTGGACCTCTTCAGCATAGGTTAGAGATCATTATTATTACAAGCAAATAGCATATCATGCATTTCTTTTCTTATCCTATTAAGAAAATGGATTAAAATAAATTGTCTCCAGGCTGTGGGTGTGCTGTGTGTCGTGCCAGGGTCAGAATTGGTTGCGTAATCTGGCAACTTGATCCCCTACATTCCTGCCCCAGCGAGTATGGATCATCAGTAAAGCTGAAGAAGAGTGGTTAAATTAAAGAGGATTACTGTCAACTGGTATGGGATTTGATTCATCTCAAAAGTGCTGAACTGTTGTCAAAGGTACAGGCAGGTAATTGCATCAAAGTGAGCATTTGTGCAGGTATGTGGCACTAAAACCCTTCTCACCTCTACCCTTTGTTTGAATGTGTGCATACCTACCAGAATGTATGCAGTACAGAGACGTTTTCTCACTACTTAGCTTTTAATTTTTAGCTGGGCCAGATTTCTTAAAGTGACTTAAGTTTTCCCGTAAGCACCTACCTACATGTAGACATAACACTGTTGGGTGGAGGAGTTGATGATGGTGACCTCTTTCTCCTCCTGCTGTCTACTGTCTCTCCTCGCTGACTTTTCAACTAGCTAATCTTGTGCTGTTTGATCATAGCTGTGTCTTTGAGTAGTTTCTAATGAGTTGGGGGATGGGGGATTCTCTCACTAGGTGGCAGTGTATGATTACATCTGGACCCAGGAGGTGTCTGGAGGGTGCGAATCCCCTGGGGCTATAGCCACTGAAGTGGGTGAGACGAGCACCCATGTTTCTATCTACACACTACACCTGAGCGGCCTTCGTCAGCGCTACAGACACTTCCTCAGGCAGCCCACTGGAGCCATTGTAGAGGTGGGATATGTTTCTCTCTCAGAAACTCTTGCTTATTGCCTCCCAGAAGCCCATATATGATCTTCCAATCCAATCCATGCATTAATTTATCAGTCTAATCTATGACACTATTTATCAAGGCATGATGGTAGTTTTGGGAAACAAAAAATATGCTGTGGATATCCCAGTTTTGGTAACTTTGTCTTTACACCCTTTTTAATGCATGAAGTAAAGAAAGAAGTACATGAATGGTCATTGGTTAGAATGGGCCAGGTTTAAACCTTTTGTTATCTTTACTAGAAGAAGAAAGAGATGTAAGACAGATTCATGAATATACTCTAGGTCCAGGACTATCTGGCCTGGGGCAGTGGGGTCACTTGGATCAAAAAGAGCTTAAAGAAGACCTAAGCATTTTTGTATTCTTCACCTGCTGACCTGGTTCTAACTCCTGCTCTCTGGGTTTCAGCTAAGGAGCTAAGAGAAAAGCACTGATGCGTTCCCCAGTGCTTGTATTCTTGGTATGTTTTTGCATGACGCTACACATTACTGCACCCAGTCGAGCAGCACTGAGCAGACTGCTGGCCAGATTGCTGTCTAATTAAATGTTCCGCAGATTCCACTTGGTAACAACTGCAAGCATATGAATTAACTCGCATCCCCCCAAGAACAACCTGGATCAGCCCAACAAAATTAATATTTTAAAACTTTCATGTCAAAAGCAGCAGATTAATGCCGCGTGTGTGTCAACAGCTTGCTCCCAGGGACTGCACTCAGCTAATGGCGGATCACAAGTCTGCTTTTGACGGATGAGAATGACGCCAAAACGCGGCGTATCTATCAGTCTTAGCGATGCTCCACAAATGCATAGAATACAAAGGAGTGTGAAGTGATCCTAAAAGAAAAAAATAGGTTTAGATTTCCAGGGAAATCCTACAGGGTTTCACTTAACACTTACACATCTAAATTGGTTGTTCTTTCTGTTGATTGTTCAGGGATTCATACAGGAAGTGGTGTATTGGATGAAGTGTATGACATCACCCTGACCAGTACCTGCTAAAATACCTGCCCATGCTAAATTAGTACCTCCTAATTTTAATCCAGGAGATCGTACCTCTTGAGGACATTCATGCTTTTTTATGCATGGAAGATGCAAAGTAGAAGAGGAAACTGTTGCTCATTCAGAGCAATTGGTGTGAGAACTTCACCTGTAACTCTGAAGAATATAAAGCATGCCACTGGTTAGTCTTGACCTCCATCAACTATCTTCTAACGCCAAAGAGATATGCCGAATATATACAAATGGGCCTGCCACGTTCAACCTCGTATCCTGAGACATTAGTCTCTGATGGATAAATCTCATTTTACTTATCATAATATTTGGAAGGCTGATTTTAAACACAGTGCAGTGGAAAACAAATTTCCTCACCATATGGCTGAAACATTTATTCGATGTAAACAGTCATTTAGTAATCACAGCCTACCTTTATTACACCACGGTGATGTTAAACGCAAAGTTAGAAATTGCTTATGAAACCAAACCATTATTTAAACAGATGTTTACCAACTTCTGAATGGCTCCAAACTGCACATTATAACAGCTCAAACCTGAGTGCAACCATAACTACTCAGCTCCTGATTGAGCTTGGTGCAGCTTCATCTGTAGAAACAAGTTGCCGCTGGACATAAACGTGTGTGAATTCATTATGCTTTGCAATAGAACGATAGAGGCTTTATGTGCGTCTGCGCATGTCTTTCCTCTCAGGCTACTGTTTAAGTGTCTGTGGCCTAAGAAAACGTTGCTGTGGCCCACTGTGTTGTGTTGTCTCTCCTGCCCATATGTCTAGTGGAGCATATGCGAAGCCTGGCATCACTTCTGTAAAATTTCCATTAAAAATGCACAACTAATGCTCCAACAGCTTGAATATTACCTCCAAACAGATTATTAATGCCTTTGTGAGAAGCGAAAATGAAAAACAAAACCACCCTGAACATTCAGCATGCACTAAGCACTGACACTTTTTCTTGGAACATTTAAGAGTTTATCTGTTTTTTTGTGTGTGTGACTGCCTACTGCAAGTAAACATACGCAGCTGAATTACTGGCATGCTATAATGAACCTTTGTGCTATTGTTCAGGTTTAAAGAATTAGTCTAGGTTTGAAAATTCATTGCTAAGAAGCAAGATTTCTATTCACCAGATACCTCAGAAGCAAGATTTCTATTTACCAGGTATCTCAGTGTGTATATTCGGAGATACCTGGTGAATAGAAATCTTGCTTCTTAGCAATGAATACCTTGATTTGACTAAATTCCTCATGAATATGCAAATAAATAAAGCTGTATTGTACAAAGTCTAAAGGAGCCACACTTGCATATTTCGTGGTACAAAGTGACATATTACGCTATCAAATCTCTCATTAATCGCTCTTTATCTGTGTCTCATGTTCATGACTCACCTTGTATGCAGCCGTGCGAAACACTTCTTAGCCCCACACTTACTCAGATCAGTTCTCAGAATATGAAAAAGTTAACCTTTAAGAAAGAACCTTGCAGCTACTTTAATTGACAAGCTGCATCAATCCTCTCTCCTCCCTGGCCTGCTCTGATAATTACTCCTGCACGTGTTTGATTGCTGCTGTCGAGGGGGAGACTATGCTTCATTTGCTATGTGGTTGACGCATCACTTAAAAAATACAGAGGTGATTTATTGAGCTTACACCTTTTGTAAAAAAAAATAAATGAAAATTATTTTATTCTTTTTTTTTTTATTTATTTGCTGCAAAATGATGTCCTTGGCTATGAGTGAGTATGTGTGTGTGTGTGTGTGTGTGTGTGTGTGTGTGTGTGTGTGTGTGTGTGTGTGTGTGTATGTGTGTGTGTGTGTGTGTGCGTGTGTGTTATATTGCAAGCTGGAAGGCATATCTCTTATGTAGGGAGACCTTGGGTTTGTGAATGGTGCAATTATCTTGCAGGTTTGTGCTGGTCAAAACATGCTTTTAGTATATCACAGAACTATTTACAGACAGATTCAGATAAACTCTTCAAACATGTGAATGCTCAAGAGCAGATTTGTTATTCACTGCTGATTTTCTACTGTCGCCTCCAAGATTATTGGCACAGTTAATAGAGAGGGGTAAAAAAAGTTGAAAAATCTCTTTGTGGGAGGGAGGTTGTACTTCGCGCCAGCATAACAGCACTGACTGTTCTTCTGTAATGTTTGATGAGATCATTCCAAAATCTCTTCAAATTCCAAATTATGGACTCTTTCTTAGTTTATTCCACAGATTTTAAATGGGTTCAAGTCAGAGGACTAATGTAGCCATAAAAAAAAACATTTTGTGGTCATTTAATTTAACCATATTTAGGGCCATTGGCAATTGTATTTTTTTGCTTCTCTAGATATATTCTAACAGTGATAATGGTCATGTTTATAGGCATGTATCTATGTTTGCCTCACTGAAGGTCAACAAGCATTTGTTTCATTTCATTGGTGTGTTCTCTAATCTTTTTCATGTTAATGAATGAATAAAAGACTTGTTGTGTCATTTCATATTAAAACCAACTCTCAAAAATATTGGCATCCTACTTATAACCAATGTCTATATTTTGTCAGTGTTCAGACAACCTATATTAAACGTTCACTAGGGTGGACTGTAACTTAGCTGCACGCTCATCTCCACTCTGCTGTTTCAGTAAGATTAATATATAATAAATACTTATAGATTTTGGGGTTGATTTACATCCTATTGATACAAAACATCAGTGTTGACTATCAGCATGTCAATAAGAATTTCTAGAGGTGCCAATACTTGTGACACATGTGATAAGTTAGACACAATTATGTAGGGTGTCTCTGATTGACAGGAGAGGAAATCTGTTCTGCTCATTCAGTGTAAAATTGATACAGATGACTTCAAATATGAAATTCACATATGCATTTCTGATTTATCTTTTCGTCTTGTGTTCCTGGTGTTCAGCTCATCGGGGATTTGGACGGTGCCGCTGCTCATCAGAATGTCCACTATCAGAATACAGGGCAGAATGATGTCCATAGGAGGATGAAGAATTCAACAAATACACTTAGAGAGAGGAGGAGCAAGAATCCTGCATGGCGTAAGTGTTTGGCCTTGTTCAAATTAAACTGAGCTTTTGTTAGGTTTATGTTTGAGTGTGTATTTCATTTGTTTGTTTGTGTGCATGTGTGTGTGTGATTTCAGGTTGTAACAAAGTTGGACCTCTCAGTGGGATTGCCTGTGAGCCTAAGGATCACTGAAGCTGAAGCGAGGCTGCTTTACTGGAGTTAAAACCAAATAAGAAAAGTCACAAATACAAACATTTTTTTTTAAGAAAATACATGAGCTAATGTTTTCATTCCAAGTTAAATGTTTCCATCCTGAATAAATAATGAAATACACACATTCTGACCAGGTGTGAGATACACCTCAGATAAAACATACACTGTGCACAAATGAGCACACACACACATAAACACACACCCAAACATGTGTCCGTGTGTAGTGTATACACTATTTCTACTTTATTTTTCATTTAGTTTCCTTGTAACTGAAAATCCTGTAGACGCCATAAAGCTAAACCTGAATATACAGTCTGATGTAGACATTATAATCATTGTAAAGAAAAAAACATTCCATTATAATAAAGGCTGGTTGTTACATCCTCAATGCTGCTTCCACATTGTGAGAAATTAGGATCCTAAAAGTCACTTATCAGCAGCCAGTGATAAAATATCAATATTGGGAAGCCATTAGGCAGGATAATATTCTAGCTGCCTTGATTTGTATTGAGTATGTGTCTGCTGGCTGGGGCTTTGATGAAATGAACTGGCCCACAAATCAGGCCATAATGGGAGCCTACTTATACATACAGCTTAATTAAAGGTTGTGGGCTTATTAACATGTGTCTGAGAGATGGAGACCTGCTCCTTCACTGAGCCAGGTTGTAAAGGTTTTATAGATAACCTATCATTATTAAAGCCCATCGCTTAATATTGGATCTTAATAACCTGTCATTTTGATGATGATTCTGATGATGATTCTCTTTATGGTAAGTCATTACGGCTCAAAGTTGCAGCTGGTGTGTGTGTGTGTGTGTGTGGATGGGGGGTCAGCTATGAAGTGATCAGGAACTGTGGTCCCCTCTGCAGTCATTACATTCTTATGACCATTGCAGTTTTTAGCTTCTGTGTGACTGTATAGAGAATCAGAGGAGATTCTTAACACTTCACATGATTTCTTTCTATTCTATCTGCTATGGAAATCATATCATTGAATGTGTACTTCACACTCATAGTTTGTCAGAGCATATAAAATGGTCGGGTGTGAGATTAGTGTTCGAATCTATTCTTATGCCTTCGTTTGTACAAGCAAAATTCCACTATACTATATTTATTATTATTGTATTCTTTTACATTTTTAGAGACATCTGTGTTACCTTCTGTGTTAATGATTGTTTTTCTGTCCTTTGTCATTGACGTTTTGATACAATGGCCACACACATACTCAGAACTATTACGAGCACCTTACTTTTTAACTACAATTATATTTATTATTAATTTTTATAGCCCTTCTGGTACTGTTCATAATTTGTCCACTGCCCACCAGATAACCACCACTGACCAGATATTATTTATCTGGTGGATATTTCTTCCTAGACACGGTAATGTGCATGTTGCTCATATAGGTGTACAACAACACTGTAGAACATTTTGAAACACTTCAGAGTCAAACACACCACAATGCCATGTCAAAGTCGCTGCTTGTTTTAGTGTTACAAGTTCTTCTCTCTCTTGTCTTATTGCTTCTTCTCCGTTTCTGTCTGTTTCTTTGCTGTTGGCAATGAAAGCTCTGCCTCTTTTCCAGACCTTTGTGGCGGCTTTTGCTTTGAGAGCAATCGCTTTCTCTACCAAAGGACTGGAGTGTTCCACCGGTTCAAATATTTGATTGCTAATGACAAACACCATTTCACAGCGATTTAAATTTCAAATTGATTTCTGCAAGCAGGACCCCTGGGTACTCATGTTCCACAGCTGCTGATTTCAGTTAAAAGAAAAGACTTTCTTCTGAGCCATAATGTACAAACTGTGTTTTTTTTAAAGTACATGCTTGCATGCACATCATTCGTTCCCAGAAATGCTGCTAGTTAAAGGGCAAAAGAGTGAAAGAAAAATGGATCTCTAAATTCTTCACGCTTGTACTCCTCTGTTTGTGGCTTCCCTACTTAAAGCCACAGAGAGTGTGTGTGTTAAATAAAGTAGCTTTTATGAAAAGGTAAACTAAAGGTCCTGAGAATGATTGCGAACATATAGTTTTACCTCCTACAAGTTCAGTAGCACTTTGCTCTGTCTTCCTCTACAGTCTTTGTTTATCATCTACAATGATATCATACCAGGAAACATTTCCGCCATGATGGGAGTGGTTTCTTCCAGGATGACTCCACCCCGATCCACAACTCATGAGGAGTCACTAAATGGCTTGCAGAGTATGAAATTATTGTAAATTATTGGCTATGGCCTTCAGATCTCAGCCCAAGTCAACACCAGTGAGAGTTTTTGTCCTACAGTGCAAAAGTTTTTTTTTTTTTTTGGAAGAATGATGTTAGAGTACTGATTGAGAGACTAATTATAAAGCTGTAGTGAGTTCAGATCACTAAAGGACATTCGGATGGTTCCAAACTGAAACTGAATTCTGATAACACGTAATTAGACATCCTGAATAGCGCAGACTTCTGCCTCTGAGACAAAAAAACACATGAACACAATATAAAAGTTTTGAGTATGTTCTGCTCTCGTGTTTAAACTAGATGTGCTTTAACCCACACATGTCTGTAGTTAAGTGTTGTGGGATACGGAGTTGTGAATCTAATATGAAACCTGCAATGTAGCAGGAATAACTTTTTAAGAGACTTTATGAGACACTGAGACACTCATATTTTTATTTAAAACCTAGTAAATGGAATAATCCTGTTTTTCTCTAGTGGAAATTGACTTTTTAAATTAGAAATAAATAAGAAATAAATAAAAATAAATTAACACATAGTCTCTGGACATATTAATTAAATAGTATTTCATGCTCTAAATTTCAAGACTCCACCCTATGTTTTGCTTTTTTTCATACTGATAAAGACAGAAAACCCTCATAGACCTTTTAATAAAACAACCAGCACAGTTTTTACAGGGATTGAGTTTTTACACGTAAACGTATAATAGTTTTTTAAAGTATTTATTTAAAATCTTCGTCTAGCATTGTGGGTGTTCTTTATATACTGTATGGAGGTTGTCTAGCCTTTTGTGTCCCTTTAAAATACTCAGCTCTTGATTCTTCTAACTTCATTTTCTGGCAATCACTTGACTAACTCTAATCATTAGGTAAAGCTATCTTCTCTTCAAATAATCCTGTGTTTGAATGCTAAAAATGTAATGAACTTCACGCTTCATTGCTTCTGACATTGCTTAATTAATGGGTGCAGTTAAACTACATAGGGCCTGGTAATTGATTTATATACAGAATTTGCACATACAGCTGTTGGTTCCTGTAGGAAAGTAATCACTCAAAGTGGGCTTGTTTTCACTGATGAGCGAGGTGCCTGGAGGTCAAATTACCGTTAGCTGAACATTGTCTCTTCTCTAGCTTTTCAAATGTTTCTGTGTTGAGATAAGGTGAAATGAACCCAATGCAACAACTAGATTCATTTTTACTGTGCTGTGTTTATTATGTTGGCTTTGTAGAAGCCAACATTCTGTTTTCCTATTTCAGCTTAGACAAAAACGTATAAAAATTTATGCGGCCTAGGGCTTTCAAGCCACATGCACCAAATTCGGATATGTTGTAGATGCTGGTCTGAAGTTTGTTGCTATTACTTTTCTAAGCGATTGGTTAGATTGGTTACTTCCGGTACCGAGTCTCAAAGTGGCCTTTTTCCCCATAGACTCCCATTATAAAATTTGGAGGTTTGTAACTCGGCAAGCTTTCAAACTATCTACACCAGTGGTCTTCACTATTTTTTTCATGTGAGCCACACTGATAGGACAAAGTCAATAGGAGAGCCACTTTCACCGCAAAGTATTATCTGCTTATTCTGTTTATCTGCTTAAATACAATGTACAATATTGCAATACAATAATTACTCGAGTTGCGGATGATGCATGCTCCTCATCAGTTACCTCTTTTGTCACGGTCACATTGCTTTGTTGCTTTTCATTTTGTGCACGGGGTTGTTTTAAAACATGGACATGTGACATATCAAAACGCTCAGAACAATGAGGGGAACTTCCTCATGGGTATTCTGATGACATCACGTGACATCACGTGAAAATAAAAAATTTTGCTCAACATGGGCATGTGATATATCAAAACACTCAGCACAATGAGGGGAACTGCCTCGCGGGTATTCTGATGACGTCACATGATGTCACGTGAGAATCAAAAATTAGCACAACATGAACATGTGACATATCAAAACACTCAGCCCAATGAGGGAGTCCAACTCCTCAGGAGTATTCGGATGATGTCACATGCTCGTCTCCACTTGACTCCAAATGTTTTGGCACCCTATCTTTCTGTCCACTTGCCTCCAAAAGTAACACTGACCCTTATGTCCACTTGCCTCCAAAAAGCACCGGGCCTTTGTGAATACTTGCCTCGTCAAAGCCAACATCAAAGTTTGTCGCGACGAACTTGACAATTCTAGTTCTCAGTTAATGTCTTTATAGAATCAGAATACTGTAGTGTAGAGGTGGGTGATATGGCAAAAACAACTGATACATGAAAGCATGGAAACATGATAGGTGTCGCTTTATTAGGGAAACAATATTAATAGGGCACAATATTAAGAGAAACAATGCATTTATAGCTCTCTAACATCAAAACAATATTAATTAAATGAAGTCAGCTGCCTGTTACAGTAACTTTGCCATTAGAAAACTACTGATGCTTCACAATATAGCATCATGCAATTTATATATCACAATATCAAGATTATTCAATGCAATTTATTTGTAGAGCGCTTTTGTATGTATGAATGTATGTGTGTGTATGTATGTATGCATGTATGTATGTGTATGTATGCATGTATGTATGTATGTGTGTGTATGTATGTGTATGTATGTGTGTGTATGTATGTATGTATGTATGTATGTATGTATGTATGTATGTATGTGTGTATGTATGTATGTGTATGTGTGTGTATGTATGTGTGTATGTGTGTATGTATGTATGTATGTATGTATGTATGTATGCATGTGTGTGTATGTATGTGTGTATGTATGTATTCAATTCAATTCAATTCAATTCAATTCCAATTTATTTGTATAGCGCTTTGTAAAATGCATTGT
>NC_083484.1:9399077-9514077 GCF_030014155.1 Tachysurus vachellii | reverse complement strand
TCCTTGATCAGTGCTGAATTCTGTAAACTGCCCTCTAGTTTTATGCTACATGAGTTCAGTGAGGTTTATCACAGAACTATTAGTCAGTCTAACGTGATTGGCTGTGAAATGAGCTCTTTGGTGTTCTTGATGTAAAAGATAGAAAAAAAGAGAGAGAGAAATGAGGCTTACAGTAACAGCACTGTACAAACCACAACAGTGAAACTAATGGTGAAAACACAAACACAAAGGAATCCATCAAAAGCCAATAATCTCTCTCCCTTTCTCTCCCTCTCTAGCAACTAGCAGTACATCAGAGCAGCAATCAATACTGCATTACTTTGAGTAGCCAGTATACACAATACTCGTCAAATTGATTATTTTCATGCTAAAATGGCAGTTTCTTTTGCTGTGTAACAAAAAAAGGCAGCGTGATAACTGCTGTTCAATTAGCTGACCCAGACGACAAGGCTTCAAATAAGACAAATGGCTATTTATTTGCAAAAATAACACATTGCTTTAACAAGACATGAGAAATGAAATGTCATTGTTGGGGACCCTGCTTAAAAGATGGCTTGTTTTCATTTGGACATTGAAATTTCATGAATATATTTTCCAAAGGCTCAGGAAAACTGAATTCATCATTAAGTTATGTGGCCCGATAATGTCACATTAGGGATTACTCACTTTTCTAATGTATAGTGTGTGTCAAGGTTGTTCCTGACACAAACTTCTCATGCTGCAGTGGGTGCTGGGTATATTTCTCTTTTTATTTTCTGAGACTGTCGGAGTTGGCTGTCTTAAAGACGTCTCCACTTACTGGGTGCGCAAGTATTTATGCCGTCGCCAAGAGAGTCGAACCATTTGAACAATTAAAAAGTCATTTTCTTAACTGTCCTCCCAGGACCTGTTTTTCCTCTTTTTTTCTGAGAAAACATTAAATTGCTTCAATCAAGCATAACCGTCTCTTGCTTGTGGTGTAATTTGTAGCTCTGGTATGCATGGTGTGTGGTTATTTGTCATTGCTTTTTTCTCCTGTAGCACATTTCCCAAAAGCTCTGATCAGCGCTTAATACTCTAAATTGCCCCTCTGTTTCTTATGCTGTATGAGGCAGATGTGGATTTGTGCAAACTACATCATTGTGTGTTTGAAAAGCTAAATTAATTACTAAAAAATAGGACAGAAGCAAACATATGTTGCATAGCACAGTGCAGTGACTAAAATTAATTAGGTATATTCGAGCTGTGACACACCGACAAACAGCATACCGGCACTCTCCTGGCATTGCTTGTAAATCACAAGTATATAAAGAGATCCAGCTACAGTATTTCCCTTTCCCTTCACTTACCCCTTATTCCTTCTTCACACCAAATGACCTTTTATGCTCTGAGGTGCATGGCAGCAGGGTCAGAGCTGTGATATGATCAATATTCTATTATGATAGTGTGTTAAGCGTGTGGAGGTTTACAACTCCACTATAATAGTGTTTCTATATCATCCAGTGGCAGTCTGGACTGTGCTGTTGTTCTGGGACAAGGCCTATAGATCCAATTCTTAGCCATTAACTGGAGAAAACACTTCCACTATTCCTCTGGCTCATGAGGCAGAGGGCACTACAACTAGCATGGCAACACAAAGGACTATTTTCCACATGTCTAAGATCAGTTAAAAAAAAAATGCTGTTGTAAAAACTGTCTCAAACCATTCCTGAGGATATGCAAGTTGTAACCTCAGTAACACTATCCTTAACAATAACTTTAAATAGATTTCTGTAACCTTGAACCTGACCCCCATCTTTAAACCTAACCCCAACCTGGACCATGACTGGGTCTGAACCAAGCATAAATGAACATGCCAAAACCAAAATCTATTTTTTCCCTAGACTCTCTTGGCTGCACAGTGAAACATGCTGGGTATTTTAGTGGCTCTAGCTAAGCAGGGACGTGAAGGGAAATGTAAAACCCTGACAGAGTCATCAAAGATTCATTTCATTACTCTTTCCCCCTTGTTCCAATAATTAACTACTGGGAGTATTTCAGCCTGTGTGCACCCACTGACATCGCAGTGTTCAAATGTCATTCTCTCATTTATGTTAAAGGGGCTTTAAAAAAAATTAACTGTACCATATATCCTACAGAAATAGTAGTATAGAGTGATGTAATGCAATAAAATAAAATTTAGAGTAGACATATGTACTAGCAACTGAATACAAAGTTGACAAACAAAGTTGACATTACTGTAAAAATCTGTGTAATAAAAAGTAACTCACACAACAGAAACATTACAATAAGCATTGAGACGTCTTTGACAATTTATTGAATTTCCTCTCAGATCAATAATCTATCTATCTATCTATCTATCTATCTATCTATCTATCTATCTATCTATCTATCTATCTATCTAGAAACAGTTATTTAAATCAGTGACTAGCAAAACCGTACTTTACTGTTTAGTTTTGTTTATTTTTCTGTAAGTTTACAGTTAAACTTTCTCAAAAAAAAAAAAACAGTTTCAATTCATCTACACTTTAAGTTTAATTACTCAAAATAACCAGACTTGTACAGTACTAGTGTGGAATGTTTTTTCCAACAGTGTTGACATTTTACAGATAAATATTTGACATTTTACATTTTTTATCAGATGTCTACTTAAGCGAGACACAGGCTGAAATTAAAACAAGGAGTTTTCTTAACAACAAGCTGCAACGCACTACTCCGACACTTACAGCAGACACACAGTGGTCTATTAGCCGAAACTAGCTGGCTAGCATTAATTCAATTAAATGGAGAGTCAGTGATGCTGGCTAGCTTAGCTAATGATTTGGAAATTTTCTTCTGTAAAGAGTAGATTAAAAAGAATAGATGTGAGTCTGATCGATATAATTAGTTCCATCAGCTACCATAAAGAATAAACAGCTTTGCTTCATGGAACTGAAATGGTAGACATGGCTCATGTACTTGCAGCTAAACATCCCAGGCACTGAATTCTCCATGAATTTACTGTAAACACTTAAAAAGTTACATATTTTTCACAATGCTACGGGTTCAACAGTAAAACTGTTAATATTTTGTCAGTAAACGAATTAGCTGTAGGAATAAATCTCTGTGTTTCAGTGCACATCTAAATCATTTAGTGATTCAGATATTCACTAAATGATTAAAAAATGTAATGTAAGTCTATCTATAAAAGCATTTTCCTTGCCAATGTAGTAAATGTCTGTAGCCTATAGTGCATGTAGCCTTCAGTGTCATTGATTCTATGGTCTGTAATATATGTTCAATGTATTATTTGGAATCTTTCAGGTACAGAGCCATTTGATCTTCAAATGTATATTGTTTCGTTTTTGTAATCTATATTGACTGTAGGGTTCAGTCTCTAGCATCTGTAGTCGAATGTGTTAAGTGTCTTCACATCTTCCTGCACGGCACATATCCGTCATCATGTAACCGTGAGCAACTGGCATCCTAATCCCCCTCCTCTGGCATTTCTCCAGCTCACCCTATAAATGAGGTAATTGTCCTTGACTATAAAATTTGCATTTTCAAGACTTAATTGCTATCATTACATTTTTTCCGTAATTCTATTAATTTAACAGAATGGGGTATTGGGTTTTATGGTTATCATTTGCATTAAAACAATGCACTTCTAAGTAGAGAAATCCTGTATAGAGAGAGGCGAGAGGAGAAGGAATGGAGGCGAAACAGGGACATCCGGCGCTTCTTAATGATTAAGCTGAAGCATATTAGAGCACAATAGCCTTTCTGGACACAGATTCAAAAGATAGTTTTCATAGAGTTTTTGTGTTTAAAAGCTTCGGAAGTCATTGGAGAAAATGGGCCAGACGTCATCACATCATGCAGAAGAAGTAAAGCTTGAGTGTAAACGGGACCGTAGAGCTCTTGTTGAGCCAGCCTCGTTTCTTTGTGCATACATGTGCACAATGTCAGCTTCACTTTGTGTTGCTGCTTCTAAAGAGGGATGTAGAGAATGAGAGAGATGGTGCTGAACAAGGGAGGCCATTTGTCTTCGTACCCTCAACGTGACCTTCGCTTTCATATCGCAGCACTTTGGAGAGATAGAGCGAGAAGGAGAGAGGAGGGGGCATCTTTAATGCATTTGCTGACCTCTTAAGAGCCTCAGTGCTTCTCTTTCGGTGAAAGAACGATTCTGCTGTAATGTCATCATTTAAACCTCACATGACACAAGGCCTTTGCAGATTTTTTTTGTTTCTTTAACTGGATTGCTGGGTTTTGATTTTTAAAGAAATTTAAAAGAGTCTTATTCTTCACAGGTCATACCGCTGATCTTATTTCCTTCGCTTTTTTTTTAAAACACGTACACTTTTTAATCTAGGCAACATGCCCTGTATCTCCTGCACATGCTTATGGTAACATGATAACCACTGACACACACCAGGCTGCTTGGACATAGCCTGTCAATGCAGGGAGGCCAGATGTGTGTGTGCAGGTGTGCATGTTATGCATGTGTGTACACAATATAATAGGTCATGTCACGAAGATGTGAAGATCAGATCAGCTTTGTGTTCGTACATGAATTTGTCTACACACATGCTAGTGTCATCTCAGTGTCCAGCATAAATGTGTGAAGTCAGTAGAGATGCAAAATGACTGCAGTCATCCTGCAGATATAGCAGCTCCTCAGAGAACACTGATATGAAGGAGATGTGGCTGAGGTTAAACTGTGGCATAGATAAAGTGCTCCAGTTAGATTTATCCTACTCTAATATAGTAGTATAGTGAATAGTAGTGTATATTGATTATAATCTTAATGATGGTCATGACATAGATAGGTGTTAAATTTACCTCCAGCAAATATGACTGGAACATAATTGAGTAACTAAGTACAGTCCCTGACAAAAGTCTTGTCGCTTGTGTACAAACTGACCTGAAGTGCCGCTGAAATATATTTCTAATCAAGATTTTTTTTTTACAAGAAATGTCAATTTTGTTGTGTTGAGTGAAAAGTGTTGTCGCCTTGTCATATGAGCTTCACCTGTGACTAATAATGGATCAATTAGGTCTCAGGTGTGTATTAAAAGAACCCCAATACATTAGACCTTCACATCATCTGCAACTAGACCTCTGCAAACATGCCTAAGATTCACCCTGAGACTAAAGTTTTGATTATCAAGAGGCTGAAGACCAGATCCACTGCTGATGTGGCAGACACCTTCAATGTGTCTCAGCGTCAAGTGCAGAGGATAAAAAAAGATTTGAAGAGACTGGAGATGTTTTGGACAAGCCCAGGTCAGGCAGACCCCGCAAGACAACTGCTCGAGAGGACCGTTTGTTGGCTCAAAATTCCAAGGCCAGCCCATTTTCCACTGCAGCAGAGCTCCATGAGACCTGGTCACCTGAAGCACTAAACAAAAGCACTAAACACCAGTACTAAACAAAAGACAATTGAAAAACCGTGTGGCATTTGCCAAGGCCCACAGCCTGCTAAAAGGATGGACGCTGGAAAAGTGGAAGAAGGTGGATTTTTCAGATGAATCTTCTGTTGAATTACACCACAGTCGCCGCAAATATTGCAGGAGACCTACTGGAGCCCGCATGGATCCGAGATTCACCCAGAAAACAGTGAAGTTTGGTGGCAGAAAAATCATGGTCTGGGGTTACATCCAGTAAGGGGGTGTGCGAGAGATCTGCAGGGTGGAAGGCAACATCAATAGTCTAAAATACTAAGAAATCTTACTACCTCTTATATTCCCAACCATAAAAGAGGCCGAATTATTTTGCTCTATTTATGCTCGAGCATTATTGGAATTGAAAATTTGTTCTTTGACTTTTTATTCCAAATCAAGGATTTATCTTCTCTTATCCATCTGTACACTATACACCCATCAAATGAGCTCAGTTTACTATCCAGTCATTTCAGCTTAGGCTCAGTGTGGGCTCTACCCCAACCATGTGTGTGTGAATATGGTTAGTTTCCACATTACAATGTCAATCTCGAGGATGAGTCCAAGGATGTGAAGGTGATGTACACAAAGTAAACAATATAATAATCAAGTTTGAAACTAAAACCCTATACAGAAACAGATGCATCTCATACACAAGGTGCATGAATGGGTTAGGTATGAATGGGAAAGTCATATTAGATTTATAGAATTTTATAGTATATGGTGTAGTGTTGTTCTTCTGAATATACTACTTGGCAAAGCAGTGTATCTTGTATAAATCTTCTGCCAAGAATCATGCATCATGTATAACAAAAAAATTGAAACACCTAAGCTATATCATAACTGGCAAGCTGAATTCCCACACGTCATTCTAAAAAGATATTACGTCTTGCAAAGCGTCCAGCTCCGTTTCCTGCCAGTATTTGTCATGAAAGTGGACATGTACTGGGACGTGTGTGTTTGTGTATATGTGTGTGTGTGTGTGTGTGTGCAGTGCAATTCGTAACCATAGCTGGCACACTCAGAGTGTTGGCTGCATTTCGGGCCCGTCAGCGGACTAATGTGCCATCTGTTGCTCAGGCCTTGGCTGTAGAAATGTGTATGCATGTGTGTTTGTGTGAGGTGTATTACAACAAGGGAGGAAGTCCCCAGGCAGCCATGCTACTGAGAGGAGGAAGTGTATGTGAAGCATGCAAAGTCAGTGGTATAGTCACCCGGCTGCAAGTCCCTCTGTGTGGGGAAAAAACACAGTTAAGGACAGTGTGTGTGTGTGTGTGTGAGAGAGAGAGAAAGAGAGAGAGAGAGAGAAGGGGGTATAGAAGAGGAGGAAGGGCCATTGAGCTGAGGCAGGTGCAGGTCACCTGCTCTGCTCCCTCAGTAATGACAGAGGTGATCTGGAACTTGTCCTGTTTCTCCCCTGGAGCTCTAGAGCATTTTGTGGATGGCTGCAGCCCAGATAAGCTTGTTCTTGCCAGATTTGAAGTGTGTTTTAGTTGGGAGTTGTGATGGTAGTCATGGTGGCAATGGCAGTCTGCATTATTCAGCTGTTGTGACTGATTCTGATGCAGGCTGAAGGTTTTGCACTGCCTCACACACGTGTCAGAGAGGATTAGCAGAACCTCCTATAAGCTTCCAGAGAGTATGTGCTTCATTAACAGTAAGAAAGCATAACCAAATTGACAGCAGCTTCACACTTTAGGCCCTAAATACAAAATCCTGGATGTTAACACTTCAGTGCCTATAAACATTTGCTGGATAAATGTCGAGGAATAGCCAGAATACCTAGAATGAGAAGGACTGTGTGTTCCCCTGCTGTTATTCTGAGCAAGCAGAGACACTGATCAAAGTGGGTTGGAAATGACCTCAGTTCCTGAGAGAATTAACACACATGCACACAGGAGCAGCACTGGTGTGAAATGAAGTGGATGTAAGCTTAGATGTGTGTGATCCGTTTGCTCTGCATGTAGAGGTTCACAAACACTTACACACAGGATCAACTCCCACAGGTGCTGTAAGAGTGGAATACTTCTGTGTGTGTGTGTGTGTATTGGCAGTTTTTCTAGATGTTTATGCAGACATAAACTGTGAATACACACAAACACTAGTAGTCACACATGCCAAACTTGTGAATTGTTGCTGAATTGAAGCAAAAAAAAAAAAAAAAAGCTTTCTTGTTTTAACAAAACACACATGTAAGTAATGAAGCAATGCATGCTTCCCTGATTACACAGTGCTGTGATTCTGCACACTATAGTCAGGGTGGTAATCATTTAGTGAAACACTGACATTCAGGTATGTGTGGAGATTTTACTCACTCAAGCAAGCAACCTTTCATGCAATCAATAACACTTATTGTGTAAGTGTGACTGGTGCAGCAGCAGGCTTCTGTTTGGTCAAGACACCAAAACCATCACTGAAGCAATACATACGTGCATTGTTATTAAAATAGTATAATATAATAGTATAATATAATAGTATCTATCTATCTATCTATCTATCTATCTATCTATCTATCTATCTATCTATCTATCTATCTATAGATCTATATATCTATAGTATACGCATATACATATGTGTGTGTATAGATATATCTATACACACACATATGTATATGCATATACTATAATATATTATTGTAATGTTTACAAATCCTATTGGTTGTATTTACAGATATGATGTAATACAGTGAGACAAATAAACGCAAATTCTTCTTCTTCCTCATGATGCGCTGTACTGACATACTGCTCTGCAACTACATGTTCATAACATTGGTATAGTTTATGATTTTACAGTCACAAAGTCCACAGTATATAGAAAATGAAGTGTGAATGAATTTCAATAGCATTTAGCTTCACTGATGTACTCAAGTAAGAAAGAAATCATGATAGACAAAAAAAAGCAGAGTGGGATTGATGAAGTCATAGTTATTTTTTGAGTTCAGGCAAATCCAACACATCCCAGTTCTGCCCAGTGCTCTTGCACACACACACACACACACACACACACACACACACACACACACACACACACATAGAATGAGAGAAATAATATACAAAATTCAATAAAGATACCTGTGTTGTTATATATGACGCATCTGGATATATATTTCAGTTCTGATTTGTTGAAACAGAAGTAGGATATATGTTATTATCTTCAATATTTATTGTTACACCCCATTTTGCATCAGCAAATACCATGATTTCTGCATTAATGCACTTCTGAATGACTTATGGCAGGCACAAGATGAGAAACACATGCATCAGGAAAGCGAAGCAGTGAGGTAGATCATAAAGACCAAGTTGCAGATCTCATTATTTTTCATAATGCACAAGTTCACTGTGAGGCTTGTCCTTGTCACAAAAGACATTTATAATACACTGTTCAGTGTGCAGTCTATATTATGGCTCAAATACCATTATTTGAAGCTACTGTATGAAACCGTGTGTTATTGAGGCATATGAGACCGCCTTATGTATAAATCAATTAAATCCTCCTGTAAATAATTTGCTGCATATCTAATTACACTACTTGGATTGTGAGGCGCTTGCCAGAGGAGAAAAAGGAAAAACACAGGCTCATGCACAAACACACTTAGCTGTCTCAGGTATTCAACACACTGGCCAAAAATATGGGGATTATAGCGTTGACTTGCACTGTGTGTGTGTGTGTGTGTGTGTGTGTGTGTGTGTGTGTATGTGTGTGCGTGTGGAATATGTTGTGTTTGTGTGTGTGTGTGTGTACGTGTGTGGGCAACAGTACCACACGCAGGCCCCACATTGCCCTCAGCGACTCAGTAAGGACTCTTGATAAGGAGAATTAGTCAAAACTTGGGAGCTGCCAGTCTGTGCCAATTAAACTTTAATCTGGGTCTGAAACAGGCACAAATAAATTAAAGCCTTATGAGAGGCAATGTGCGCTGCCCTGATAATGTTGGATTGAAGCTTCTCCCGGCTGCTCGTTGTTGTCAGCTGCACTGATGGCGGAAAAAATCAAGGCAAAGCTAGTCAGGCACAAGGAATAAGCTTCTTGTAAAGTTAACTGTATGCAGAACACAGTCACACACATGCACTGAATATGTTTGTGAGTGTATTTGTGCATGCATGCGGTACAACTAGGATCTTCCTAGCTCAGCATCAGCTGGGTTAGATGTTAATCTGTAATACTCATCCCAATCATTACAGAGATTTTAAAAGATGTTCAACGTCTCTGTTTCTGAGACAAAGAAAGAAGAGTAAGCAATTGCTAGCTGAGTAGTGTCAAATAGAATAATAAATATATCATTAGGATACAAACTGGCTTATTTAAACAAATAATGTCATGTTGAGCTTTAATGAAGGGCTCACTGAAGATTGTAGCAAGAGTTGCCAAGTTTCTGCAAAACTCCAGTTTAGGTCTTTAATCTAAAAGAACACACAAAGACTTGAAACCAGACTCCAGCATTGTTATTATATATTGAATTTTGTATATTATTACAGGAAAAAAAAAAAAAAAAAAAAAAAAAAATATATATATATATATATATATATATATATATATATATATATATATATATATACACATACAGTATGTATATATATATAAATATATATATATATAATTTTTTTTTTCAGTATTCTCAGGGTTAAAGTTCACAGCGGTGCACAATTGTGATTTGCAGGATTTCAATATATGGAACATGGCAGCCCTGCTAACAAAACAATTATAAACAGCAAGTTGCTCTGTGAACAGCATCTGTAGGCCGAATAAACTGGATAATTAATTTTAAAACGATATAAAACTTTTTTACATTTGTTGCATTATTTGTCATTTTTTAAATCATCTTTTGCCAACATTATTAGAAAATAACTGTTCTTTGCAGATTAATTGAGCTTAATAAAGAAATACTATTTAAAGATTCCCATTCAGACTGGCAGCAACACTGTGATTGCAGCCCAGGTATAAAGCTGATTGTGATAATGTTTCTAGTGAACCTTTTCTTATGAATATCCAGTTATGTAACAAACCAAATCAATCAATAGATCAGTCAGTGAAAGAAAAAAGAATCAAGAACTTTATTTAGTACATTAAAGCAAGTTAACAGTCACCACAGTCACCTCAGTCACCTCAGGCTTGCTCATTGGGGATAATAAATACATAACACATTAAAATATAAGTCTAATATTAATCTTGAATGTTTGTAATGTATTAATCTTTGTATATTATTAAACTTTTTTTTATTATATTTTTATGCTCTGTAAAGCTGCTTTGAGACAATGTCCATTATAAAAAGTGCTATAGAAATAAAATTTTAATAAATTGAATTAAAATTAAAAGGCTGTGAAAATTGAAATAAATATGTTCTAATATACTGGATTCCAACAGGTTATTTCAGAGATTAGGGCTGATAATAATAATATAATAATATAATATAATAATAATAATAATAATAATAATAATAATAATAATAATAATAATAATAATGACATAGCTATTGTAATCAGAGTGAATGCATGCAGATAGCCAACAAATCCCTCACATTTTGACTGGATACTAGACTTATCATGCATGTGTATATAATAAAATTAATTCTGTGTCTGTGGCTTTTTGCCTTGGGCAGTGGGAGCAACGTCAGTTTTGTATTTATAATAGATCAGAAAGCTGTTCATGAATAATACACATTCTGGGAGCAAGTATTCTCACTGCTGATGTGGGTTTGTCTTTGGCCACTATCAAAGTGAACATGCAGTATTGTGATAATCCATTGCTGATGAATTTAAGGCTAACTCGCCTTAGCTAAGTTCAGCTAATTTTCAGACATGGGTTGCCTCCATAATTGAGTTTCCAATAACATTATGATTATTCCTAGCCTCATGGTAATTGAATTCGAGGTTGGCTTTTTTCTTTTCTGTATCACTGCAATATTCTAGATGGAGTTTTTTTTCAGCCAGGCGCCAAATCTTCATGCAAATGTATTGTAATCACACATCCCAGCTCACTTAACTTGATTTTGTCTATTATTGCACACATTTACCCTATAATAAATGACTTGGAGTTTGATGCTTATGAGAATGAAGTAAATTATTATTGCTGATTGTTTTTTAAGGAGGATTCAGGAATGTTTTCCACATGAGCGCATCCAGCCTGTGCTTTAGTGAACGTGAATGATAACCGTATATTTTCCCTGAAGAGAAATCAAAGACGAATAAAAATACTAATGTTTTCAAATTCGCTGTATTCATAATCCTTTTGGCTTTAGTCTTTTCAGCATATATATATATATATATATATATATATATATATATATATATATATATATATATATATATATATATATATATATATATATATATGTGTGTGTGTGTGTGTGTGTGTGTGTGTGTGTGTGTGTGTGTGTATACAGTATATACTAACTATATAGATAACTAACTATATATAGTTAGCTCACATTTTTCATATTAGTGAGATGCTCTCCTATTAAGGCATGCTGACACCAATACACATATGTTACAGATAATACAGTATAGACACCAACATCAAGAAGAGTAGAGAGAGAGAGAGAGAGAAAGAGAGAGAGAGGGAGAGAGAGAGAGAGAGAGAGAGAGAGAGAGAGAGAGAGAGAGAGAGAGAGAGCGAGAGAGGGGGAGAGAGAGAAAGAAAATGAGAAAGCCTCTTTTTCAGAATTCTGGGACATCATGGCTGCTTTTCTATTCAGCATTCACCTATGTTCCCTTGTGTTGACTCCTGTGTTGCTGCCAGTTTCAACCCCCACCATATTCAGCTGTGAATTTTTCAAACCTTCAAAGAACAGAGATGGTGCAGCAAAGCAGCCAGGCCCAAAAACAGAGTGCATTCTTTAGCATTAGAAGCAGATGCAGGCTGAATATTTGAATGTGAAGTGAAGGCTTTTGTCTGTGCTGGATTGGCGCGAGCTGAGCGAGAGAGAAGAATGGCAAAGAGATGAGTGGGCAGTTAGTGGCAGCATGATGATAGGCAGACGTTCACAGTTGTCTGAACTGCCATGTTGGCAGCGTCTGGCTGACTGGTACGCTCTTTAAAGCCCCTGTGTTCTGAGACAGAGAGAGACACAGAGTCTCCACTCACAACACTACAGAGCCACAAACAGCAAGCACACAAAATCACTGAATTCTTCTCAAACAGTGGCTTTTAGTATCATTTATGAGTGTGTGTGTGTGTGTGTGTGTGTGTGTCCGTGTGTGTGTGATTGTCATGCAGTTTCGGTCATCTCTGCTGCGGACAGAGTTATGTTAAATTAAGCTGGATTTATTGATTTATTGATTAATTGCCTTGGAATGATTGAATATAATAGGTCTTTTATTTCTCAGAGTGAATAATCGCAGTCAGAGCAGAAACAGAGGGGGATGGAAAGGAGAGAGATTGGGACAACTTTCAGCAAAACATGACAAGCGAATGAGAACTCTATCTCATTTGCATATGCTGACATTTTCCGGAAAATATTTCAATGTTGGCGGAGACATAATGAAATCCTGCCAGCAGCCCGTTATGGAATAATATTACCATAAAGGTAACCTATCCATATCCCCCTCTTTCCCTTCGTCCTCTCCTGCCACATTCGCTCCGTCCACAGGATTATTTTTCTTCTGTTTCCTTAGATTTGTCAGGCCCCGTGCTGATGCAGTGAACAGCTCCTTTCTCTTTCCCAGGCTAATTGTGCACTGTGGAGGAGAATTTGTTAGTGGTGACACCTGGCAACCCGTCGGGAATTCATCTCATTATCGGCCAATGTCCAAGAACATCAGACATTATTAGCTGTCATTAATCTGCAATATGTATGGAGGAAGAAGGTGGGAAAGCATGAGGGAAAACAGGATGAAAGAGTGAGGGAAGAAAAGCAATAGAGCAGTCAGGAAGAGGTAAGGCACTGGGGGTCGAAGTTCATCACTGATGTTAAAGGGCAGTCAACCAAACTCTCGAAATATCAACAATTTAAAGCTTATTGATCCTAATGGTTTGTTTTGCACCGTTACATTTCCATAAAATACATTTATACACACATATATATATGTGTGTTGTGTGTGTGTGTGTATGGCTGCATATAAAAATACATGGCATTTAAAATGAGTAGGCATGCAGTCCTTTGCTGTGGTCCATGGATTTTTAACACCCGGGTTTCTGAAAATGTTTGAAGAAGGCTTTGTGTAAGATTTTTTTGTGTCATTCATTCCTCTTTTTTCCAGTAAATCCATTTGAAATAAACCATCTCTGACAGGCTTAAAGTAGATTTCCTAAATGTATAGAGGAGGCATGCATTCCTCTCTTGCTGCGCTCTACTGTTTTTAAGTACTCGATGAACACTGTGTTTAATTTGATTCAGCATCGTTTGGCTGTTTTTCCACCACAGCCACGCCTGAAGATGGCTATATGCAAAACATGATAGGATTACAGTGCCTAAGCACGTTTTCATGGTTGAGGGGTTAAAACGTGGCCCACTTGCCATAGCGAGTGTAAAACAGTCTACTTAAGCATGCAGAATCTCTACTTCTCCTCTCTCTCTTTCTCTCATTAGGGGAGTTTAGGCAAAAGGAGTAGTTGAGCCTCCTGCAGACATTGCCTCACTCTTTGAGCTTAGCCTGTGCTCTTGCTTAATGATTAAACGTCCCCTTATAAAAGGTCTATGGTGCAGACTCCTGCAAATTGAGTTTCCTCTCTGAGCCAATTGAGTGTGGTTTATGTGAACTGCGGGAAGTGCCTTTGAACTCTGCTTCCAAGACTGCCAGGGCAGGGTCACAGGAAAAAGATGGAGGCCACTGTCGCAGACGTCCAAATTCATGCCACATTGAAGGGAAATCGCTCCTTAGAGGAAGGCAAGAAAGCCTTGAAGCATGAAGCAGGTGTTTTACTCACCTTTATTGATAAAAAGTGAGTTTGTAAATGTTTTTTATTACATGAGGCTATCTTTTAATACAGTTCTCTGGACGTTTTTGCCTTTCGTGTTTCAATTTATAGAGCACAGTTCACATTTCATTGTGACTTTACTGGACTTTAAAACATTGTTTGTCTGTAAAACTGCATGTTAAACCAAAAAATGCATAGATTATATGTTGGCCTAGTGCGATTCAGATTATATAGCTCAACATAATAATTTACTATCACTGTTTATAAGTACTAAAGATGCAATACTTCATCATGTTCTATACCAAATGAGTGTAATAAAAGTTGGGAGCTTAATCGTAAAGATTAAGACTTACATGGTTGATCACAATTGTCAGGCTCTTAGATCAGCATTTGAGATATTTTATGTCCTAATCTGTAAGTTCAAATACAAAACAAATATAGTTTCCTTCAAATAAATATGGCTCTTGGGGGATTTCTGGAGAGGTTCTTCGTGTCTCCTATGGTCTTTTGTTTCTTTGGCCCTTTAAGGGAAAAAGTCAATGCCAAGAAAATATGTTTGATCACGGGAGCTGGCGAAGCTTACTGTGGATGGCATTGGCCCCTGTCCTTAAACCCAATAGGATTGCTTTTGAGAGTCACAGGCGTGAAAACATAGCTCCTTCTCCAGCTAAAGCTTTGAAAGCTTTGGTCTCAGTATAAATCCTTACTCTCCTGCCTGACCCCCCTTCACACACACACACACATGGACATGTTCATACACTCACACACCTAATTATGCACACACAAAGCCATAAATCTAATGCTCCTTCATGAACTGCAAGAGCAGAGTACATAAAAAAATGTGATGCGGATTTGCATACAAACATACTTATTCTAAATCCCTCTCAGAAGTTGTAAATGATTGTCTCATCCTGAAATACATTTCACCAAATTGTATTTAGGCATGTTTATGAATTCTATTATGCTGTAGGTTTGATCATATTTTGTGGCCAGCGATGGCTTCCCCTTGTAGCCATTTATAGAGGGAGTAGGTAAGAGAGAGAGCAGGAGACAGAGAGAATAAGCCTGGAGCACTAGATAGTGTCATTTGTTTAGACAGGCTGTGATTTCTGACTTCCATGCTGCTAAGATGAATTTTCATTGGTCTTCTTGGTCAACGTAAATTATTAAAGTCTATCAAATGCTATAGTAATACCTACACTAACTGACAGCAGGCGAGAATTAAACATTATAGAATTCATTTCTACTACTACTTATATAATATATAATAATAAAATAGTATTATTATTATTATTCTTCTTATTATTCTTATTATTATTATTATTATTATTAGTAGTAGTAGTAGTAGTAGTAGTAGTAGTAGTTTTTGTTTTCTTTTTTTAATAACACTTGTATAAATAAACAAAAAAATTACACTTTGGATAACACGTATAACAATGGACATTGTCATAAAGTAGCTTTACAGAATTCTCTAAAATTCAGGATAAAATGTAAGAATTTATGCTTAATGAGCAAACCAGAGGCGACAGTGGCGAGGGAAACTCTCTGAGAAGAACCAGTCTCAAAAGGGAACCCATCTTTATCTAGGTGACACCAGGAAACTCATTATAGATTTGACATGAAGTGTAAGTTTTGTTGAAGTTATCAACTGCTCATTAATGAAGAGCTGAGTAGGAAATGTTCATGACAATTACTGTCCTAAAGCTCTTATAGCCATTGTGGTCCAACCAGAGGGGCAACAGGATTGGAGCAGAAAGTTCCAAAGAGCGGAAGATGTCAGGACCACCGATATCTCAGGAGTGGCATTGGTTACTTGATAAAGAGAGAGAGAGCGGTGCATTGTCACATTAAGGTTAAGGACAATGCACACAAGTAACACAGAGGGTTTACATATAGTGCATGCTCTATATTTGTGTTTATTTCCATTTAAGACATCCAGCAGCGTCCGATAATAAAAAATCCTAATAATTTACATGACATAATTTATATAAAAACTGTTTGACTTTAGCAGACAGATGTTAGAGGTTTATCAGACAGATTTTTTTGTGACTTAATTCTCCTTTCCTGCTGGATGTAATTGTTATAAACTCTTTATGAGCTCAGGATGCTCACGATATGGCACATATCCCTCTGCTGGTACACTGAGGGTTATAAGAGCAGTTTTGATCCCGGGCTGTCTGCAGGTGTTGATTACAGGGCCACTGCTGTAGCTCTCTTTACCTGGCTCTCCTCCAGCTGTGAGCCATGTGGGTTCCCGCCATGTGCCCCTTGTCTGGAGGACAAGCTGTCGAGTGCAGAGGTCATAAACATTTCAAGAGTTATAAAACTTTCATTAAGTTCTCACGATATCTTGCCAGTGTGTGACCTTTCCTGATCCATGTACTTTTTTTTCATTCTCTCTCACTGAACAGCCTAGAAAAAAGAAGGATGGGGTTAAATTGACTGGGGAACAAGTCCCCCCTTTGTGGCATGCAGGCTTTTTCAAACTGTCTCGGCCTCTTGACTTGTACTAATCCAGAGATCAGAGCTTAGAAAGTGGCAAAACAAAGGGCTGTTTTAATGAGATTGGTACAACAGGGGCAAACGCATCGGGGGAAGGGAGTCCCACAAATAACCGTACTCTGCCCGCTCTTTTTTCAAAAAGGCCTTTCACAACCAGCTCTAAGCCAGTCTGTATGAGAGGGAAAAAAAAATCAAAGGACTGTCATCACTCCAAAAGAGTCAGGGGGAGGGACGTGGAGTAGGATTGATCCAGTGTTTTTCACACAAAAAGGACTAAAAAAAGTCTAAATTCCTGAAGAAGATCTGAACATAGCTGGCATTCTAGGAAATGTTTATTCACAAACTCCTGAGATCTCAGTCTGGTAATACACATCATGACAAATTTATTTAGAGCCAATAGTTATTTTTAGGTTAAATGGAAAATATCAGAATTTAGACTTTCATTAATCTGTGATAAACCTAATGCAACAGTCTGCCTCAGAGTGCAGTGAAAACCTGTATAAACATGCAATTATGCATAATTGAATAAAGGTGAAATTGCAAACAGTTCTCAATTATTAAAAAAAAAACTCTGTAACTAAAATATAAATAATAATAATAATAATAATAATAATAATAATAATAATAATAATAATAATAATCTTTAATTATAGATATTTATGTTGTTAATATAATGATCAAACATATTAACCAGTGATTATTCTATATTTTTACATTCTTAGCTTGTATTATATTGTATTGTAATGATCTGCTATTATACTTATTAACAATCTGTGCTCTCATTCCACAATTTCAACACAAAACCTATGAGATGCATAACAGAGATCTGTGTTTATTAAAGAGTACAGAGTGCTCTTTTAATTTCACCACACTCTGTAAGATAAAATATAGTAAGTGGAACTCAACTACAAGGAAAGATTTTGGATAATTAATGAGATATAATTCAACAAACAGGATTTAAATTTCTAAATTAAATGAAGTATATTAGTAACTTATTAATATTCACACACTGTTAATAGAAACAACAGTGATTACGAGAAACTAGGTCCTGTAATGTAATATAGAACTTCAGAATATGAGAACATGAAATAAAGCATAAACAATTTTAAAATATTGATAAATTGATAAATCTGAACATTCAGAGCTGTGTGTACATCCACATGGTGGTGGCTTCTATCTGCTGCTTGACCTTTAATTTCAATTGCTATTTAAGAGGTGGGGGAGAAGAATTTAGCTTTTCAGGGCGTTGTGCTGATAACCATCAGACTCTAACCCCATTATCAGGTCTGAGTCCTAACACCCAGGATCTGTTCCCTCAGGCTAGTGGCCGAACACTCACCCAGGCTCTCAGCCTGACGAATGACACCCCACAATAGAAGGAGAAACCTTGCTTGACCTTCCCCTGCCCCAATACTGCCCTAATACAGAACGTGTTAGGACCAAACGCAACCCCCACCACCACCACCATCATCTTATGACCTCTGCCTCTTTCTCTTATCTTTCTCTGTTTTTGAGGAAATGGAAGTGACCTAATTATCTTTGTTTTTAATGACATTAGCTTTTTTTTTTGTTCCACACATTTTTATGGGAACCAGAGCAACAACAAACATGGTCCTACTGCAAAATTCAAAAGAATCACTATTTTAAATGTCATATTGGCTCAATGGCTCTCATAACTGTATTGTCCACAGCTGTTTCCTTTATGTCCTTTAATTTGCTTCCAGCAGAAAATGAAGTGTCTGTATCCGCTACTGCAGTGAAATTTCCGGTCAAATACTAAAAGGAACTTTGTAGATGCACTGTAGTTAACCGCGGTAATTAACAAGACCACAAGTAATCAGCCAGGCAAAGTATGTCATTAAATGGCATCCCTGTTGATTAATTCAGGCCTGGAATGGTGAAATAAATGTCTGCATGTCCTTAAGACATGCGTAATCTAATCTTTTAAAGAAACAGGACTTAAAAAAACACAAGTAATGGCAGCTCACATATCCGTAATAATAACATGGTGTGTAATTTAAAAAAAATGGCTAAAACCATTTGTGATTTCTAAAATCACGGGTACCGCTAAGATCATTGGAACTGGTTAAGACTATATTAACCAAATCCTTCTCTCACTAATAGGGATAAAAAAGTGGATAAACGGTTGAGTGGAGGTCAACAGCGTCTCAGTAAGTGGTGGAAAGAGGATTAGTCGGCTTGAGGAGCCTCCTGTTGTAAGTTCTCTTGCATAATTCAGCTCATGGATGATTAATTATTCAGTGGAGTACATATTTGTCTTGGTAATTTTATATCTGAAACCGTGATAATGTTTGAATTAATCATGGGAATCAGTCCCTTTGATTCAGGCTGTCTCGCGCCACATCCAGCTGCACGAGGCTCCTTAACCCGCTGCCTAGGAAGCATATGCTTGTTTTTTTTTTTTCAAGAGGAAGGGGCGAAGTCTCTGTGGAGAGCTCGAACAAAAGGGACACAATATCAGGCCCTCAGACACATGCAATGACTTAAACGTTCCATTGTGTTACTTGTGAAAGGCAGTCTATTGGGCGGCCCGGTGCGAGAGGCGAGGCTGTGTTGTCCATTAGCCACATGATTAAGCAGATGACACGGTGGGGCCATGCAAGGTAAATAAAGGCAGCCTTCTGCTACTTCCTGCACTGTGACACATGGCAGAGGCCTCGACTAGAGCTGCCAGACTGCTCTCGCTCTGGTGGATCACGACAGCTGAGCAAGGGAGGGAGAAAGACAGAGAGCAAAGAGTGAGAGAGAGAGAGAGAGAGAGAGAGAGAGAGAGAGAGAGAGAGAGAGAGAGCGAGAGAGAGAGAGAGAAGGAGGGGTTGATTAAAAAAGGATGAATAACACAGTCATGGTCTATGTCAGGTGTTAAGTATCTCATTGGACAATTTGCATGTCAAAGAAGAGATTGTGACACTCATTTTATCTGTGTGTGTGTGTGTGTGTGTGTGTGTGTGTGTTAGAGAGTCTGGGAGGAGGTATATTCACATTAGCAGCTTTCAGTATAACATCATTAATAAAGAAAGATGTTATTAACACATTCACACCAACAGAAAGCAAATGGCGGTTTTTAAGACAGATCAGTTCAGTGAATGGCATGTTTGGGTCTTATCGGTGTAGCTGTACCTATCACTGAACAAAAGTACATACAAAGGGCATAGAAAGCAAGTTATGATATTATTTGTCGTTTATTCAGGTGAAACTTTAGTAGTCACAATACCCAACATATAATAATAATATAATGCAAATTAATTAGCTATGATAATTGTATTCATTTTTGGGTCTTTGCCACTCCTGTCGCTATAGAGAGCACTAATTCACCTTGCTTGTCTATCATCCATCTACTTGGCACTGTTTACAAGCTCTCAGAGGCATTCTCCTTGGGCTGGCTTATTTAATAGGGCTGTAAGTATTGTCATTCTAGTTTTAATGATGATGAGAGGCTAACCTTAGTGTGCTCTTGTCTGTTCCTTCCACCCTCTTCGTCGTGGGACATTCAGGTAACTAATCTGCCTTTAAATATGTCTCCAAGGGAACGCTGCTAATTAGCACTGAAATTTACTGCCTTCACTTTTATTGACTTGTCCTACTTCTCCGATAATTAACTAATGAGTGAGCTAATGAGCTATGTCATTCACTCATGCTGCTCAATTAAAGTACAGAATCAATTATTGAAAATAGTTTTGCATTTCTGCCACCTCACACTGTGCGGACAAGCACGAGTGAGAAAAAGAGCGGATGAGAAAGTCTGAGGAAAGTTTAGACCTGGTGCTGTGTGGTGTCCTAATTCTCAGGAAAAATCCGAATTCAAACAGTGTGTTAATGTGGCTACAGCATGCTATTTCTTTTCCTAAATCGTTAATGGATTGTCCTACTAACATACAACAGAACATTATTGTAGGTAATACTGTAAGAAAATACAGACCATATTTTGCATGTGTAAAAATGGCAGCACATGGCTGTAGCAAAGAATATTTCTAAATGCAGTATGAATGATGCCTTTGTATATAAGGAATATGTCGACTGACATCAGAGTTTTTATTTCTGTATCATCATGTACACTGAGGCATTGACAATCCTTCTCTGTAAACAGTGCATTAAATAGCTAATCCAAAGCTCTGTGAAAACACAGGCTTCATTAAAGGAAAATAATTAGATGGTCTCATTCCCATGTGCTTTCACAGATAATCAACTCTTTGTCTCCTCGTTCCAGTTCACACTGTCATCATTCACCTAGATTATGTTTATAGCAAAATCAATGTGCTAATGTGCCATGTGCTGATATTGAAGTTAGCATACGACATGACTTCTTGGGATTTAAGTGCATTTTATTGTCTTGTTCTCTCTTTCTGTAGTGTTTCAGTACTTTGAAGTGTCATATGCTGAGCAAAAGAAGAATAAGTATAATGATAATAATGATAATCAGACTATTTTCTTGAGAGTTTAAATTTGGACCCAAAAAGATAATAAATTAAAGAAGTTCTGGGTCTCATTTTAAGTCTCAATTACAGTCCCTTTACTACTGGCTAACTCTACAGCTGAATCTGTCTACAGGGTCAGGCAGTGTACAGGCAGAGACTAGCACAATAACCTCATTTTAAAGGCCATGTCCACAAATATGTTGGATTATGGCCACAGCATACCGCTCACTTGCTAAAAGAAATGTTACTCTATAAGTGCAACCTTCACCATTATATATGCACTACTTTTCTGTCCAGTTGATCCAAAACACTTTAATTCAGGTAAATGTCACCCTGGAAGTATGCAAGCATGGAGCTCATAATGTATTCTGCTAGCAGCTGGAATAGAAAAAGAAATACAGAAAGAGAGAGAGAGAGAGAGAGAGAGAGAGAGAGAGAGAGAGAGGTCAGTCCTACCATACTTCCTTTTTTAGAATCCACATGCACAGCACTATAAAACCCCTTTTGGTTAATTGAGGCATTAAACATGCCTATATTTTTGCTTAATTAATAATTAATTTAATGACAGGATGAGGCTATAAAAATCACTAATTAAAATGCTTGCTATCATCAGAGCAGTGCTACAATTCATGCACTAACCACCATCTCTGGACCTTTTTAATGTGCTCTGTATCAATATTCTAATAATACCCAGGATGCCAGAGGTTCTACTGGTGTGTTGGGTGGCACTGAGTGGATGAGATGATGTGACAGTTTTGCAAAAAGATACAAAAGTTAAGGACATAAAAGTCATCCTGACAGCAACCTTGGAGGGCATCTAATACCTGGGTTTCAGGGAAACAAACTCAAAACTACATCATGTACTCAACCATGCAGGACTGAGATGACTTCCTGCTGCATTTCCTGATCGGCTAGAGCTGGATTAACAGAAAAGCAAGTGAGTTGCAGTATTTAAAAATTCTGCTAGAATTGTAGAACAGTTTAGAGCAACCTTCTATGATGTGTCTCTGGATTCAGCCTGCTTTACTTGTAGTGTAGAAAACCATGCAGATATTGCAATAATGTGAGTAATTCTGGGACATTGGGTATAAGGTCAAAGCTTTAATCAGTAGTGCAGTGGAAAATGGCATCACCTCCATTATAATCCATTAGGGTCTTACATGTTCTGATATTCCTCCACTACCACTGTGCACCCTTGATTGCACTCCATCATTTCACCCTTGAATAAAGTGTTAAACCTGTGATGAAATAAAGGAAAGGTTTTGCCGCCGTGATCACTGCTGTCCCTTTTCTGTACCTGTTTTTAAACCTTATTCAATGGGAAAGCTATTTACTAAATATAAGTGCAAAGTAATTGTTTTAATACTGTACAAGCCTTTATTTTTGTCACATATGTTTCACAGCAGAATTATTTTCTTTACATATTCTCTACAGCAGCGATGGTTAAGGGAATTGATCTAAACCCAACAGTGGCACCTTGGCAGTGCTTGAACCCTGATATGCCAATCAACAACCCAGAGTCTTAACCACTTGAGCCACCACTGCAACTATATGAACATTGCAACAGAATTTAGGCCGAGTTTCAGTTAAAGTTCACATCAAACATCAGAATGTAGAAAAATGTGATCTCAGAATTTAATTGTGGTATAGTTGTTGTGCCAGAAAGGCTATTTGAGTATTACATAGTTACATAGAATGGTGTGAAAAAATACAACAACAACAACTGTGGTGTTGTAATGTGCCTGTCACGATTACCAAACAGACTACTAGCAAGATAACGTCTTTAAACAAGAGGTTGTTTCTTAAAACAACATCTTTATGATGTTGACAGACCTCTGTAACAGTTTATCAGCACACTGTACACACAGGACTTAGGAGCCAGTTTACAGTACATGCTATCCACCTGTCTATGTGTGATGGTAAGAGGCTGCCTGGTTAATGTAATCAGTTGGCTCAAAGACAAGGGCAAAGGTTTCTCTAACTTTTGATGCCAATCAAAAGTCCTATGCACTGGATATAGTACCAAATTGCAATTACATAAGTACTTTCCACCTGTGATCTTGTAAAAGACTGGCATTTTAGGAGACACACAGGACTACAGTCTGGTGTAATCAGGATTCACCACATGGACATGGCATACACTCAGCAGCATGATGATGGTACAAGAGATAAGTCAACAGTAATGAAATCCTGGCCTCAGCTTATAACTGTTCATGCTATAACACCTCTGTAGACTAATGCTTAGTAAAAGCTTCACTGTTTTATTACACTGTTCTTATAACACCATATCTTGTGTATTTTTTCTCTATACTTAATTTAATTTTACATCATTTGTAAAGTGATATGCAATAAGCCTATGCATAAAACTGAAACTAGCAGGGCCACAAGCCTAATGCTTGTTAACCCATATGAGGTTGTGTTGGCTATTAACTGTTGTAGAATGTTTATCATGCTTTGCATTTTAGCGTGTGCCCTGTGGGACTGCTAGCTACTTATATGTATCATCTTTATAAATCCAGGCAGCCATTTCCAGGCTCCTTGCCAACCTTGCCCATGTACGAACATAACTAGGTAATCAGAGATACAGGTCATTAATCAGTGTTTACTTGATGCTTTTATGTTTCAAACTCTTAGGCTGCTGAACTGTATTTGCGCTAATCAGTTAAATAGTTTGACAATTATCAGTGGAATCTGAACACCTATTGCAGAGTCTATCTATCACCTTTTTATGCTGCAATATTCCCCAATTAGAGTATTATTGTATACTACTTCATCAAAGGCTAAAGTAATCAAGATTAATCTCGCGAGCTGACACGCGCCGTTTGCTAAGGCTTACACAGTACAATTGCTCAGGGCAAGCATCATTACGAAATGCAATAAAATTAGGCAAACTGATTATATTTCAAAACTCAGAAGCAAAATAAAACACAATTTGGGGGCACAATTAGAGAGTCGTGCTCATTGAGCGCTAGATATTATGTGGTGTAGCTGTGGCTGAGCAAACTACATGGAGAGAAATTAGCCTACAGATCCAGAGTAAGCTTGGAAATGAAATCCTTACTGCTTGCTTTTGACACTTGACTTAGCTGTAACCTTAGAACAAAAACAAATTGTTTTGTTCATCGATATTAGGTAAAAGTCTATAATGCACAAGAGTATAAATATGTGCCTATACAGGCCATATATTATTTTATTCTATTCATTTATTCAGATTCTGTGCATTTTTGAAGATACTCCTCAGGACACTGTTGGTGTTTATGTTTTCTTCAATATTAGCTTGGTGCTTAAGTGTAGTCTAAAGAAGAGACAGTTACTGCTTGTCAGTTGCCACTTTTAAATTCAACAATTCACAAACAGCCTCAAGCATTTTCTATTTTTAATTTACAGCAGAAACAAGAAATATGATAAGATTTTTTTCTCACCCAAACCTGAAAGTAATTTTATTACAGGTGTACCTTAAATTTTCAAATGAGTGCTGAGAGAAACAATCTAATATCGAACATTATAATAAATTGTGTCCAGGTAGCTAGTCCTGATACATATGTCAGTGTGGATGCACCATCATTCTTGTCCCAAACATGCTCATTTGCCTCATCCAGATCCAACTTGATCAAAAGTCTTGCCCCAGGAATGTTAAATGTGATCACTAATCAAATGTGCATATCTTCTTGTTATAGCAGGGTTTGTTTTCAATTGATTTTTCTAAAACATATTATTTTAATCATCCCCAATTTTTCTGCGGGTAATCCCTCTCTCCACCGTACATATACCTCCACTGGTGGGAGGGGTGGCAGTGGAGGGGAGAAAAGTTAACAAACTCCTGAATGATTGATGGACTAATTTCAAGCCCCGGATAAAGCAGCTTTCTAAGTCTGTTGATTCTCCATTTATTAGCTAATAGAAACATTTATCAAAAAGTCGCATTTTTTGCTTAAGCAATAATTGCATTTTTAAATCCTCATTAGAGCTTCCATGCATACATAATCCAATTGAATGAAAATGCAGAACTAGAGTGACGCATTAATATGGAACTTTTCATATGAAAAGTGGAAGTTTGCACAAGTTGGCACACAATGAATAGTCTTATGGTGTTGTTGATAGTGTATATTTTAGGGATAATTTTTAGGATACTCAGTCAAGCATCCGGGGGGCATCATGGCTTAGAAAAGCATGTTTGCCTCACACCTCCAGGGTTGGGGGTTTGATTCCCGTCACCGCCTTGTGTGTGTGGAGTTTGCATGTTCTCCCCGTGCCTCGGGGGTTTCCTCCGGGTACTCCGGTTTCCTTCCCCGGTCCAAAGACATGCAAGGTAGGTTGATTGGCATCTCTGGAAAATTGTCCGTAGTGTGTGATTGCGTGAGTGAATGAGAGTGTGTGTGTGTGCCCTGCAATGGGTTGGCACTCCGTCCAGGGTGTATCCTGCCTTGATGCCCGATGACACCTGAGAGAACAGGCTCCCCGTGACCCGATATATTTCAGATAAGTGGTAGAAAATGAATGAATGAATGAGTCAAGCATCCTTTTACAATTGAACTAATCTTCAATAATTGTTAGAGATGATTGAGTAGAAAAAAATTGTAGCTCTGGTAAAACAGATATTTTTGTGTCCACACAAGCAATAAATGGTCAGGAATTGTGTGTGTCTCTCTGTGTGTGTGTGTGTGTGTGTCAGTGTGTGTGTGAAAATATTTGCCCTCAGCTAATAAAGTTGTATCAAGCAGTAGTCGCATCTAGTTACTTGGCAATGGCCCGAGTGGCTGAGTCTTGCTCTGGAGCAGAACTGGTTTTAATCAGGCACCAAATTCACAGTGCAGGAAACAGACAGGCACTCTCTCTAATCTCGTTAGCATGACAAGGCAGTTTTCAAATATCACTGCAAATTGAATCATCTCACAGGCTTTGAGCTGGGAGTCTCCATGGTGGCAAAGTGTGTGTGTGTGTGTAAGCGAGATGTGTGCATGATGGTGTGTATGATTGGGATGAATGAATGGGTTATCAGCATTCTATAGTGATGCCTGTATTGTACTTGAAATGAGCACATGCATACCTGGAATAGTCTGCTAAGTAAATCAAAATTAATTTAAGTGTAGATATAGCAGCATGTAGAATCAATGATCAGTAGAAACTATTGATGTTGTGTGTGTGTGTGTGTGTGTGTGTGTGTGTGTGTGTGTGTGTGTGTGTGAGAGAGAGAGAGAGAGAGAGAGAGAGTGTGTATAGAACTATTATTTAATCCTTTTAGGTAAAGTCCAGTCTGAAACACATTAAATATATCTAGAATATATATATATTGTATATAATATATATATATATATATATATATATATATATATATATATATATATATATATATATATATATATACACACACACACACACACACACACACACACATATATATATATATATATATATATATATATATATATATATATATATATATATATATATATATATATATATATATATATACACTGTATATATATATATATATATATATATATATAGTGATGTGATTAATGATCTTGGTGCTACTGGCTTATTCCTTTGAAAAGTTGGCAGTTGTATGCTGCTCAGAAGTACAGACATTATATCAGGACACCCTTAGACCAGTGACATAGGATTCACATGTTTAATTTGTCCTGTGCACAGTAACACATGTCATGTGGAATAGCCCTGTTTGAGTAGGTGGTGTTGAAAATGGTGTTTGTAACAATGCTGAGTTCCTTATCCAAATGTGAAATCTTATATTCATCTTATTTGTCAGCTGAACAGTTGAAGTTAAGGGCGTTACAAAAGGCCCAATAAGGGAAGCTGGGATTTGAACCAATTAGTAACCCAACATCTTAACCATAGAGCTACCACATCCCATGTGAAACAGTGACAAACTACAAATTTTATATCACATTATACCATACTAAGGAAAGTTGATTAGTTTGAATATGTCTGTGTGCTATCCACCTACATTGGATATCTATATTTACTGAGATCTAGTAAATTTGTCAAAGTATGACTTGTGAAGATCTCTGCTCTATACATCATCAAATGATGGATGAAAACTGATCTACATTATATATGTAAGACTAAGTCATGCATCTGACAGTAGGAAAGACAGACAGACATTTCTGCTAGGAATTTAAGCAGGAACTGATGGCAAATAGAAGTGATGTATATTATAGGCTGGGACGTTAGGTTCATCCCAGTATCTCTAGTTTCAGTGGAAATAAGCATCAGTGGTGTGCTAAAGAACATCTCTCACTTTTTCTTCCTTTAAATATCACCTAATTTAAACCCCCGATTTTGCCTTTTCCCATTTTTTGGTCATAAGCTCAATTTATTTTGAAAGCATGAATTTCTCAGTAGAGATTTCTCTTTAGCTGTAAGCCATACACCAAGAGCTTCCGTTCTTCAGAGGATGACAAAAGGAACCTACGAAAGTGAAAAGTCTAATAGTCTGATATTCTTATTGCTGTGTTGATCCAGTGCAGAGAGAAAGCTGCTCAATGAGAGAGAGAGAGAGAGAGAGAGAGAGAGAGAGAGAGAGAGAGAGAGAGAGAGAGAGAGAGAGAGAGAAATGAGAAGTCAGCCAAGCATTCATTTATATCAGTTTCATTCAGGCAGTGTAATATGCTGTATTTACTTTATAAAGACAACATCCACTGCAGTGCAAATGAAATGAATTCAAGTCTAACTGAGAGAAAATTGCTGTGAAATTCCCTCCACTTTCAGTCATGGCTTATTCTTTTTTATTGCTCATATGCTTCTACATGGTAGCAGCTCTTCTTACTTTTACCTATAAAATACATTTATATGTGTTAAACTGAACAGGAATGTTTTAAAACTCTCATATTTCCATCTTATTATTCACTCACTTATTCTAGAGCATTTTATTCACTAACAGTTATGAAATATTTATTAACTACAAGAAAACCAATAATAAAGGTGTGTAAAGTTAGGACTGTAACTCTGGATGTCTAACTTTATAAATTGTGACAAATTGGCAAAAGCACTGATGATGATACAAACGCCTATTAGATACAAAAGCCTGACTTTATTTAGGTTTCAGCTACAGCTATAGGATTTCTGGGAAATGGAAACCTACAATTCTTATGTGATATCTAACGCTAAATTATCTTTATAATAAAGAAATGTCTCTCTCTCTCTCTCTCTCTCTCTCTCTCTCTCTCTCTCTCTCTCTGTGTGTGTGTGTGTGTGTGTGTGTATGTGTGTCACAAATACCACCAAATAAATTGTAAATTTGTATTTTAATGTTCTCCAGTGGTTGGTTGTTTGGATGGGTTACAGCTAAAACAGCAGAAGGTGATAATTGTCTAAGTCTTTTGGGATCTTTTGAAGCGAGAACACATGCATTTTTAAGTTTTATCAAAACCAATCGAAACCAATTAAAACCAATTTTAATTAAAACCAGTAATCACGAGTCTGGCTAGCTCTCAGGCAACTGAGCAACACATACAGAAGACAAGCCTAAGGTCAGTAAATAGGAGAAGCTGGTCAAGACAGGCTAATACTGTCAGTGTTAGAACAAAACTTCACGAAGTCACATTGAGAGTCTCTGTGAGTTTAATCTAGTAATCTAAATACGAACACATGATCAGATGACAGATAGATGTTTGATTGGTGGTCATGTGATGAGGTTGTAGGGTGAGGATCATAGGAGGTGCAGACACAGACAGTTCTCATGATAGTGAGGGGAGAGAAGCAGTTTGATGGGGTCTGTCCTCCTCACCCACCAGTTTTCCACTGGACATCAACAGGGTCCTTTTTTGTGGAAAAGTGCACAGCTTACACCACAGTCTAGGGTGATATGGTTTGCCTAAAACAGAAGCATGTCTCAGTAACATATGATTTTGATCTTGGAATTAAGCCTATTTTTTGAGAGATATTGGCACAAGTGAGGAGCAGTACTAGGTCTCATAGCCCTGTCTAGCAGTTTAATGTAACTAGCTTTAATGTCACATGAAAAGTGTGTTTTGGGCTGTACATACACTCAAAAATATGGAAAACCACTTGAAGTCAGTATATAAAGTCATTAATGTGACATTATTATTGCATTTATTTATTAACCAATTAATTACTTATCGTGTCCTTTCTCATGGCTGCAATTAAGCATAAACATGTATGTCAGCACATTCTATAATAATAAAATGTAAACTAATTAGAGGTGTTGGATCAAGTGTCAATTCAATTCGCAGATATTGAAGGTGGAAGCCATATTCCTAAATTAAATGAAATGTTCAGTCAATAATTTGATAATTACAACTAGGATTATTTATGCACCAATATATTGCATAATATAGTAGACTCCTATCATTTCAATGCTTGCCATCTTCTCACTAAGATTATCTTTTGTTTTTTATTTAAATTGCTTCCTGTTTTATTTTACAACAAAGAGAAACATTTTGCTTATACATTTTATATCTTTGATATGTGGGCTAAAGGCTACTGAAAAACCCTGGCTCTGAGGCTTTCATGCAAAAAAATAAAAACTGTGAATCTTTGAGGTTTGAACTGTATGCAGTTGATTCACATATGCATTTGTAAATGATGCACACACATAACACTGAATCTCAGTACAGCATTTAGTCATAGTTTGGGCTAACGTTGGTGAATTCAGTCAGAATATGAGCCTGGAAAAACTGCATGTGCTCTGGGGCTTGATGTATCTCACTCCCGACGTTGACAGAGACAGAACAAAGACTCTGAGCTCTTCTTTTGTTACAGGTTTGTCTAGGTGAAAGACCAGACTGATGAGTAAACCTAGTGCTAATCGCAGCAGCTCTGTAATCACAGCCCTTTTTAACCACTAACAGAACTCAGAAATCACTGAAGGCTCATTCAGTTTATTTCCAGCAGCTAACATGCAAAACTCTCGGGTGTACTCAGCTGCTGATTGTGAACTTTGTTTTAGACACATGAGATAGTCACTTGTTTCTCTGCCAACAGGAGGGTGACAGAAAGCTTTGTAAAACCTGTTGACACACTGGTCAGGCACACAATGTCTCCCTTGTTCATCCACACAGTGGTTCTTTCAAGGCTAAGCAGAGGATGAGCTGGGCTACTTTTTCTCTTGATCTCTTTAAAAGAAGTACAATGCAGAAACTGACACTGAGAATTCAGCTAAATTATATAAGTATTGCCAATGACTGTACAGGAATCTATTATATATCTTGTGGCTATTGCATGATAAGGACAATTTCTGTATTTATTCAAATCTAATACACATATCAAAGGTCTCAGCAATACTCATATGCCAGAAGCAAGATGATGGTCAGGCAAATGGCAAACAGACACAAACTAGTCAAGACTGAACCAGTTATTTGTAGCAGGATATTTAAATCACAAATGAAAATGAAACGTAAGCAGATGATTTAGAGCAGGTATAAAGGATTAAACTTGTTTGATCAGTGCTAGTCTGAAACTTCAGGAGTTTCAGAAATGGGCATAATGATCAGAGAGGATAGTGCACACGTGTTCTTCTGTAAATCTGTAAATCTGCAGAATATTAAAATCTGCATAATATCTGCTACTGCTAATATTATTATTATTAATAATAATGAGTATAATAATAATAATAATAATAATAATATTTACACTGCTACTGCTATTATTATTATTATTATTATTATTATTATTATTATTATTATTATTATTATTATTATTATTATTCATGTATTAACTATAATCATATGCAAAACACTTAAAGACTGTTTAACTGATTATTTAATATGCCTAAAAGCACATTATTCAATCATTACTTTGAATTGTAGATACAGTGAAACTAAATTATGTGTAGAGGGATTTGGACCTAATAATAGACAACAAGTCTATTATATAATAAAATATAATAATGTTCTCTGAAACACTATTCTGGCGTTTATGGGCTATATAAAGCAGAACTTTATTCCGTGTGAAACGGTACACATTATGATACTGAAAAAATGTAATATCGTCTTCTATTTGCTCAAGAAAATGTGTTAGGTATTCTTATACGATTCATTAGTAGACATTTGCTATGGAACTTTATTTCATTCTTCCTCTTCCCTCTTGTTTTACAACTGGTTAATATCTTATCAGACACAAACGGTCCAAGTCCAAACTTAATATTATCTGTGCACCAATATTATTAAGGATTGTTAGGTCAGGTTTGTGTTAGTCATGCTGTGGTGTAGACTTTCAGTGAGTAATCCAATCCAGTCTAACAGCACTGTATACACACACACACACACACACACACACACACACACACACACACACACACACACACACACAGAGGCACCACACTGGACAACCATACTGAATGAACTGCACCAGGATTAAATACAGTATGCCTGCCCCCTCCTGGCCATCATTACCGCACAGACCCTCTACCTCTTTGTCTGTCTCTGATTCTCAGATGGTCTCTTACACCCCCCTGCACTTTAGCTAACTCTCTCATACTGTTGCTTTTCTACAAGCAGATATAAAGCGTTGTGTATCTTTTTTATATTTGCTTTCATATTAGTGATTTGATTATAAGTGTTACCACAATGATTATCACTAGCAGAATTGTTAATCCTTTCACTGTTAACTAATATACCTCAAGATAAATTGCTGAACAATAAGCCACAACTTTAAGGGGTTAAATTTAAATGGGGATAATAATGTTACACCACAACAGACACAGACCCATGTCTTCATTTTGAAAATGAGTAATTTCACTTTACTCTCAAGCATTTATTACCTGACTCAATACACTGTACTTAATTTGGTCTGGTGCAAAAATGTAATTTGCCACCAACCCAACCTGCAAACCATCCCGTACAGCAGCCAACCAATTATCCGAACCTTTCATACTGTAGACAGTCAGTTATTAATAGCATTTCAGTTTGGTCTTACTATGAAAGTGACTCCTGGATCACTCAATGACAAATAATGGGAATTATTTCCTGAACACAAATGGAGCACTTTGACTGACAGTATTGTTTTGTGCTCATTAGAGGAAGTAAATTGACTGCTAGTGATAAGCCAGCATTCATAATATTTGCGCAGGGGAGGTTGTGTGCAGATTCATTTTTAAATGAATGTCTTTTGTTTGTTAGCCATGCTGGTATGCTTTTTACAAAACAGGTCTCTGAATGACAGCCTGCCAAGTGGGGGTTCCCAGGAGGCTGTGGAACTCCCATAATGCCTCTGGAATCATCGAGCAGGTGTATGGCCGAGAGGAAGAGAGGTGATTGGACAACAGAATAAAAGTGATAAGGATTTCAGTGGTGTGAGTCTAATGTCTGACACCTTACAAAAGGATAGAGTGCAGTTTATGGGCCAGTGCATGTGTTTATTAGTGGAATGTTTGTTGACTGATGTGGCCTTGCTAACAGTTTTCCAGCAAGAAAAGGGAATACAAATTCAGGCCTTCTGGTAGGTCTGTGTGTTTGTGTATGCATGTATGCTTGTCTACTTGCTTTGGGCCATGTGGGTAATCCCACTCCTCAACACCTCCTCACAGTGTGTGTGTGTGTGTATATGTGTCTTGGGGCATAGCTGAGGGCTGGTCTTGCACAGTGAATTCCAGAGAGACTTTGGCGACTGAGTCTCTTGGGAAAAAATGGCTCCAGGAGACAGACTCTCTCTTTTTCTGCAACCCAAAAAGAGCATACATTTCCCTTTCACATTATCCTCACTGCCGTCTTTATTGAATAAAAAAGCATGTGTGGTGGGTTGTTTAATCTGTCCTGAGTTTCCTGTGGCATTGGTTTTCACAGGATCGAGAGGTTGCCAGCCTGTCAACACCTCCTCATCTGCCTCTCACAGGTCACATGACCTAGGCTGTCACGTTTCCACAGGAACTGAGCACCTTCCTTCCAGGAGGACTTAGAATGAGCCACAATTTAAAGGTTCACCTTCCAGTCCTTTTGTTCTTGCCTGGGTCTCTTCGCTGCTAAATCCCACATAAATACCTTTGCTGTATCAGACAGGATGTGCAGTCACATCTGTTATGATATTTAGGCAACAATATGGCTGTGCTAGAAAAAATGTGCATTTCAATATTAACTGAAAGAAGTGTTTTATAATAAATGCTCGCACTGTTTGTTTGTGTGTGTGTGTGTGTGTGTGTGTGTGTGTGCATGTGTGGCAAAGGGTATGTGTGCTGTGCAGAAATGGTCCTCCTGAGTTCCAGTCTGCACCGTATACGCCATGATCGATCAATGAAGAGAACTCTGTCTCACTGGTGCAATGCAGATTCGCTCCAATGCCTGCCAGCAAATCCAAGGAAGTCTCCTGTCAGTTTTAAACATGTGACCTAGACTCATCTTCCCGTCTGTTTCTGTCACTTCATTTAGACGTGTTTGATACACAGAATAACTAAAACACACCTAAAATACAGAAGTGTACCAGAAAGCGAGACAGAGATTTAAAACAAAACATTTCCTCAGTGCACAGAAATCTCACTGGTGTAATAAATTAAATAATACAATGAATAAATTGATCATTTTCACTACATTTTTTCAGTTCCTCATCGGTTTTTCCAGCCTTTCCAGCCTGTTAGTAACAGAAGGACATTAACACCTTTTAACTAAAAACATCAAGTAATCATCAGCTCTAATGTGAAACACTAAACTACTGCTCAGATGGTTATCATTGAGCAAATGTTTTTCAATCGTAGTAAAATAACAGATTTAAGAAAAAAAAAGGAAAATGAAAGATAACCCTTCTGAAAGAAAGAGAAACACTCTGGGTGATTTGTGATAATTTAGAAAATTGGAGCAGACAGAGAGCTTTTTGAATGGAGTCTTTTGTCAGTGGCTGTAGAAGAACAGCCAGGATCAGAAAGTGTTATTGATGCTAATGATATACTTGTGAAAACAGAGAAATAGAGCAGGTTAAACGGGAGGGGTGCGGGCCTGTGTGAAATGTGCTTACTGAGGGATCATGGGAGACTCCAGGGTGAAGGTCATAATAACAACTCTGGATCAGACAAAAATCCCAAGCATTTAGTCTTCTAACCTATGAGAAGGACATGCTGATATCCATCCCTCACTGTGATTAACACAAGATGAGGTTTTGTGAGTACTAGCGACTGGGACAGGCACAGTATCATGAAATCAGTGTTCACCAATCATGAAGATAAAAAAAAACCACCACGGACTCTCCTGTATTATTTATTAAACACAGATTTTATTTTAATGTTTTTGCACATCAGTTTTTATTTATAGATGGAAACCATTTTATTTATTTTGTCTATCTATCTATCTATCTATCTATCTATCTATCTATCTATCTATCTATCTATCTATCTATATATATATATATATATATAATGGAATGGAAAGGGTCACTAAATCCATCTATTCTACCACATGTTTAGAATGAATGGATTTTTCAATTTATACAACTAAGAAAAAAGGGCCTTACTCAGGTCCACCAAGCTGCCACTGCTGGGCCCATAAGTAAGGCCCTTGTTGCTTAGTTGTATAAATTGAAATAAAATGGAAGTCACTCTGGATAGGGATGTCTGCTAAATGCTGAAAATGTCAACAATCAGAATTGAGAATTTTAAAGCTCTGTGTTATAATATAATTTCTTAAATCATGCTAAATATCATAATTACTGGAGGAAGAAACAATTACTAGGTGTGATTTAATTCATTTCTGAAACATTCTACAAAAAGCTTGCACATCTCTATAAACCACCAATTAATTAATTTATTTACTTATTTATTTATTTTTAAATAGATTCCAATTCCACATGACCCTGGATCCCTTTACTGGGTCCCACTGGAGTCTGGGCCTGGGTCCACTGTCCTGATTGTACCCTAATGAAAGGCCTATGTTGTTATCCAGAAATAATTAATAAATGAATGATGTATCTAATGCAGTGTCATTAACATATTAACCACCTACACATGCATGATGTGGAATTTTTTTTATATGTTTGATGTTACAGAAGTCATTTAATTATTACACCATTAGCCAATAATTTCAAATGTATCGTGTTGTAAACTAGTAAAAAGGCTAAGTTCCCAGTCTCTGAATTTCTCCCACAGTGTAGAGATCTGCATGTTAGGTTACACTATACCACTGATGCCAAGTGCAAAGAGTGCTAATCCTTATTTTTTTTTTAGCCATCTCATCTAATTGTTTCACTTTTAACCACACAGGGACTGACTGTCATTCTTCTCTCCGTTACCTTTTGTCCTCATTTTTTTGTGTGTGTGTCTTGTTCCTGACGTGCTGAAGATGAGTTGAGGAATTACAGGCATGTCTGAAAGATGGCTAACAGGCACAGAGGGATCATGTGTTGTGTCGACAATGGCTTTAAGTCTGGACTGATGTCACCTGGATTGTGTTACTGAGCAGCAGATATATTTCCCATGGAGTCTGCAGAACAGGGCACGAACAACATTAAACCCTAAACAGACACAATGACTAAATGATGTTCATTAATTTATGTTTGTGAACATTCATTCCTTCAGGTACATGATCATGCATGTAATTCATTACACTACACACCAAATGTGCAGTAAACAGAAAATATCAATATTAAACAATACTTTCATGCTCTGGTTTCTTTATTTTAATGAACAGACATGGCTCTTGATGTCCTCAGTGTTGTGAAGTCATTATCCAACCGTATGCTCTCGCTCTCCTCCATCTCTCTTTGTCCACACATCATCTTTCCACTCATCCTGTCAGCAGATAAAGGAGGGATGGAGTGTTCTGGGTCAGTCAAATGGAAGAGTGAAAGGACAAAAGAAGTATGTCATGTGTCATCATGAGCATGTGTGCAAATTTGTGTGTATGTGTGTGTGAACATTTTAGGGTTGAGCTGAAGATAGAGAGCGCAAAATATGTATGGACCTAAAGCTGAACAGTCATAATGATAAGGCAGACTGGATTTGGCTTCATATCCCCAGTTTACTCCAATCAACGTCAAAGCCAATGCCATTCACCCACACACACATAAACACATACACACACACACACACACACACACACACACACACACAAAACAGTCAGTGATATGTAAGCTTGCATTGCCAATCACTCCATGTGGAAAAATGCCTCTATCTCCAAAACTAAAAAAAGACAAACAAACAAACAAAAAACACTAAAGCGAGTAAAAGTACGATCCACATGGGAGTCTGTGTATTTGTCTTTCATGTTTTAGAAGAAATAGCTGCTTGGGTTTCTCAGAATGATTGTTTGGTGTTATCTGTTTATAATGTGGCCAGGTGAGCATTTCTTGTGAAGTGCAGCTTGCGTTTGAACCAAAGCTACCTCTGTGAGCCTGTGTGTGTATGTGTGTGTGTATGTGTGTGTGTGTGTGTGTGTGTGTGTGTGTGTATGTGTGTGTGTGTGTGTGTGTGTGTGTGTGTGTGTGTCTGTGTTTTGAACAGAACAATGCCTGCAGACATGTCTCATGCACATGGGGGCAAAAAAAATCATTGACAAACACATATGCCAAGTTCTGCATTGCCTGACTATCAATACAAATCAACCAATAAACTGTATTTCATCTGTCTGATATTTAATGGTGACTTCTGTCAAGCTTTTACACTGTTAGAAAAGAACCTGTTAAATCGAGACATTATATTAAGGTTTTGGTTTGTCTCTCATCAGGAAACTCAAAAGAGCTTCTTATTTAAATAGAATCTCACTTACGTTTTCAAATGCAATGCATATTTTTGTAATATTATCTGAATCATTTTAGTTGTAAAAATAATAATAATAATAATAATAATAATAATAATAATAATAATAATAATAATAATAATAATAATAAACAGATGATCTTATTTATACTAAACTTCCATTAAAAATATAATGGAAATAAACTAATAAAAAAAAATGTATATATATATATATATATCCGTAGAGTATTGTAATTTGATTTGATTTTTTTTAGTCCACTGTTGAGAAAGTTTAGCTCCACATATGGACAGCTTCTGTAATGACTTCTCAGTGCAGCTGCTGAGGCATCTGGAATTCCTGTTCAAAGAGAGAAAGAGCACAAGGGGGCGGGAGGGATTAGCGTTAATACACATTGTTAGATGGCTCACCTTGCCCTCATTGGGGGATATGAGAGGATTAGCATCACATAGTGTCAAGGCCAGGTTGACTCTTCTGCCCTGGGCTGCAGTGCACAAAGAGAGGTATGAGACATGCTCTGTCAATCCTGTCCACTGCCCAGTCTGCCAGCAGCCCAGCACGCTGGACCAAAACACGCCACTCTGGCAAGCACGTTCATAGCTATAAAAGAATTATGGATCTACACTAAAGAAAAAAGAAAAAATACAAAGAACCAACATATGAGAAGTCTTCACAGGTGACCATATATTTTTCTTCATTTTAATAAGAGAGATTTGGAAACCAGAGCAAATTATGCTTCTGCCATTTTCTGTATTTTTGCGGTTCATATTTCGGCCGTCACTATCTGTGTCTCTACTGGGAGCTAAAGGAACAAGGCCTCTGTTGGAGCCTGAGTGGCTGCTGTGAGAGCGTGTGTGTGTCTGTGTGTGTGAAAAGTGATGAATATTAAGGGCCCATTGTGATGAAAATGCTGCTGGCCTTTAGACACTCAGGCTTTAAAGTTATAGCCTTAGGGAGCTCCATCTGCTATAGCGTCAGACCTCTCCCCTTCAAACACACACACAAACACACACTCATACACTCACACACTCATAAACACATGCATACACACACATACAAATTCTTTCTACCTCACAGAAATGATGTAAACTGCATGCACACACTTTTGAAACATAATTTACACTTAGTGCAGTGGAAGCAGTGGGTGCCTGTAGGTCTGTAATTCCTTTACATTATTTTATTAAGAGGGAACACACCGAATGTGACATTATTTCTTAGATTTAAAAGCCTATATTATGTTAATTTGTCCATATGCACGACAAGTTAAATGTACACTTGTACTGAGGCTTGTCAGGGCTGAAGGTGTGAATATGTATAATTCATTGTGTGCTGGTCAGCAGATTGGAGCTAATCAGAGGTAAGTAGTGACCTGAGGCCATAGCAGCAAAGGAGATAGTAGCCCAAACCCCCTCCCCGTCCCCCAAGACCACCACCGCTACTGCTCCCCCAACCACCACACACGCTAATACAAAATGTACAAATCATGCCTCTAAATGATCATCATATCTCCCTGTATGTCTGCTCCAGGTGTCGCTTTCAGAGATAAGCAGTCTGCGCGAACACATATGTGCACACTCACAAATGCATGCACACAGATTCACACACAAAAATGCGTGCACACACAAACACACACGCATACACAAATCTGTGCACACATACAGTACATTTAAGGGCAGTAGTGGCTCAAGCGGTTAAGGCTCTGGTTTGTTGATCAGAGCATCGGGGTTCAAGCTGCCACTGTGGGGCCTTTGAGTAAGGCCTTTAACCCTCTCTGCTCCAGGGGAACTGTATCATAGCTGCTCCTGTGCTCCAACCCCAACCTACTCAGTTGGGATATGTGAATAAAAGAATTCCACTGTGCTGTAATGTATATGTGGCAATAATACAGGCTTCTATGCCCCCAATTCATAAGCGTGCATGCACACACAATCACACAGTATGTACTTCACTTACTTACATGAAATATTCAAACAGCTACTTTGACAGTAAAAACTTTTGAGGTAAGAATTTAACTGCAAATCTTCTTGTAAATGAAGGCCTTGTTTTGGTAGAAGCAAGGTGCATCTGAAACCAGCAGGGCTACTAGACCACACTTCATCCATCAAACAGGAATCTCCTCTGTAGATGACCACAGATGAGCATGAAACACATTACATACCCATTTGGCCATTTCAGCTGAGCTCAGAATGCTTGGAGGTCAGCAGAGGAGAGAGGATTTCCCAGCACCAGCCAGCATCCAGGGATCCATTCAGTCTCTCCTTAATGCTCTCACACCGAGGATCACTGGAGCTGGACCTGTGGCCCTGGTGCAGTGCATGCTGGGACTGGGGAGATGGAGTATGTCTGGCCGGTAATGTGGTGTTAGGAGAGGCTCTGAAGCACTCATGTGTAACAGAAGCAGTAGATGGACTGAGCCATAACCTGGACTCACAGGGAGGTGCTGATGAAGGCAGTTCCAGTAATGACAGAGAACTATAACTATATAACTCCCTCAACCACCATGCAACATGTTTCATTCCACCAGGGAGCTGGAACATGATCCTATATGGAAAAGTCATATTGTGACTTGCTTTACAGCACTTTTATCAAATTATGAGTTAATTGAATGTGATTACTGATTAATACCGATCACCTCTCACAGATTTAGCAAGAGAGGTTAAGACATTAGAAGCTCAGCATTAATTGTGTAAGGTCTTCAGTTCAAATTGTATAAGTTATGATGAATATCAGCTCTGTTGCTGTAGATGTCCTCTGATAACTCCAATAATAATAATAAACAATAATAGCGTCTTCTTCTTCTTCTTCTTCTTCTTCTTCTTCTTCTTCTTCTTCTTCTTCTAATTATTATTATTATTATTATTATTATTATTATTACTGTTGTTATTATTATTGTTGTTGTTGTTGTTGTTGTGTTTACATCTATGTTTCTGTGCAACTGTAAAACTGCTTTGAGACAATGTCAATTGATAAAACTGCCATACAAATAAACGGAATTATTGAATTAATAATAATAATAATAATAATAATAATAATAATAATAATAATAATAATAATAATAATAATTTGTATAAATGCATAATTCTTTATTATTTGCCCATATAAAATTATACAGTTATGTCACTCAGATGAGGATGGGATCCCTTTTATGATCTGGTTGCTCTCAATGTTTTTTCCTCACCACAATTTACATTCCATTTTTATCTACAGAATTTATACATTTTTATATGTTTCTGTAAAGCCGCTTTGTGACATTGTTCATTTCTAAAAAAGAGCTATAGAAAAAAATAATGACTCAAAATATTTCATGTCATCTAAACAACTTCTTGTTTTGGATATTTATCTTGTTGCTTATTATATATCTTCTTACAACAAAAGTTCTTCACAATGACTGTGTGTGTGTGTGTGTGTGTGTGTGTGTGTGTGTGTGTGTGTGTGTGTTTGTGTGTGTGTGTGTGTGTGAGTGAGAGAGAGAGAGAGAGAGAGAGAGAGAGATGGGGGTATGGGTTGGAGTGGGATCAAATGAAAACACCTAAGCAGCAAAAAAAGAAAAGAAAGGGAAGATCTATGGCGGAAAACATCCGGAACATTCCGCTGAGCTAAATTATGTTTTATTTGCCGACTTCTGAGTGCAAAATTTCCCAATAATATAACACTGAATGCACAAATGCATCTGAAAGAGATTTGTTATTTTTTAATTCCTTAATTGTTTCTATTCTGCCTCTTCTGCAAAAAATTGTGTTCAAGCTTACTATGATTAAATGTGTAATAGTAAATCTACAAAGCCGCATCCTTTTTGTTCTTTCTTTCTTTCTTTCTTTCTTTCTTTCTTTCTTTCTTTCTTTCTTTCTTTCTTTCTTTCTTTCTTTCTTTCTTTCTTTCCCTCCATCTCTTTTCAGATCAGAAGTGTTGAGTTTTGACACCAGCCTGCAGGAGAAGTGACCCAAGAAGTAATTAGAGGAGGAATCCCCCTCTCTTTTTCTCTCTCCCTCTCCCTCTCCCCCTCTCTCCCCAATGCCGGATGGGATCAAATAAGAGCCAGTTGTGTTTACTTCCTGATCCATCAAATTTCTGTAACGATGGCTACAGCCGCCTCATCTCCTTACTGCTTCTTAAGCTGCCTGGTTTCGGAGACCAGCCTGCAGGGTATTCTCTCTCTACTGCTACACCTAACCGGATTAACCCTCCACACACACACACACACACACACACACACACACACACACACACACACACACACACACACACACACACAGACACACAGGTGGAGGGGTCCATTATCCAGGGTGTGTTAGATGCGGACTTAATGCAACTGCAGACTTAATGCATCATCAAAAAGAGGTGAGAGAAATACCTGTCCCAGGCAAAATTATGTTCCAGCAATATTAGAAGAACGAAACTATTACATTTTTTAAGGATTAAGCTCAATGCTTTCTGCATCAGCCATCTTTACACATGCCATGAGAAAAACTGTTCCATGTTATTTGTTAAATTTGGTAAAGCACTCTTCTTCTCCCTGTGGGCTGCTGGGATTGAGGCATGTATGTACAGACGGTAAAATGTTACACTACACATACCTCACTGCGTTATATGTCCTTCTGAATAGTAACATGAGAATTCAACAATCCTAATCATATTTATAGCAACAACAAAAAAAGAATTGTCTAAGGCTTTTTTCACATCACACTGACTTGACTGGAGGTTTTTTATTTCTTCAAATTATATAATTTTTCATCTTTGCTGTTCTTTGCTCTTACTCACAAAATGCTCCTGATGTGAAACAAGGCTAGTGGGAATAATGTTGGAGTTTGTAAATACTTTAGCTCTCTCAGCAACAGTGATTGTCTGGGGCACGCTGGCGTTCGAGTTTTGGTAGACGTGATTTCCTCCCTTGCTGACAAGGACAGAATTTTGCAGCCCCTAAACTACTCACATATAGGACATAATAGTGAATCCTGTGTGTTCGCGTGACACTGAGGGTGAACAGCGCAGTGTGTGAGCCAATCTGTGAGAGCCAGGACCTGCATGCTCACACCAGACCAGCCCTGATTTAACTAGATGGATTGCCAATTACAGCAAATTAACCTTAGAGTGCCGTCTGCCACAGGAAACGTTTAACCAATTTATTTACAGGCCTGACATACGGCAACATGATTAACCAGCGCACATCAATAGTATTTAATGACCTTATTGGATTTGTAACATATTAAAAAACTCGTCATTTTACCAGCGGAGCAGCTAACTATATGTCCATGATTACCTGCAGTTTATTTGGACAGCTTGGCCCATGCGGTCTCTGGACCTCACCCATGCTCTTTTGGCTAAGAGGAGACACAGGCCAGATAACAGATGATAATGTGCTCTCTCTCTCTCTCTCTCTCTCTCTCTCTCTCCCTCTCTCTCTTTCTCTCTCCATGTTTTTTTTTGTTGGGTTGCCGTGGGCAGCTTTAATATTGCGTCTGCAATCTATCAATAAGGAGAAATTTCTAAATGAGATTAAAAAAAAGTAAAAATAACCAAAAATATTTTCAGTTCTTTTCTCCTCTCCTTGTTATATACACAATCCAAAATTTTGTGTTCTACTTACTTACCACAGATGAAAAAGTATAATTTTATAATATTAGTATATAATAACAGTAACAAACACCTAAATTGGGACCTTATAACATATTGCTACGCATTGCATAATCTTTATTAAAGCACTGCAGGAGAATTTGTGTTGTGCTTACTGTTACAACATTGTCTTTACATGAAAGAATATATTCTTTTTTATGTAGTATGTGACTGTCTTTAAATAAAAGAAGAAAAGTTTAAAAAAATAAAATGATAGACAGATAGATGGTGTAATTTTTTTGTCAATTAATTATCATGTATACACACACACACACATACACACACACACACACACACAGACACACACAATTAAGCCTTAAATTGCAATATAGTAGATTATCTTTACAAGGCTTTACGAGCATACATGTGAAAATACTGATATTAAAAACAAATTAATAATTTGTTTCACAAGTGCAGAGATTTTTTACTTAAAAGAAAATACTTCTGCTACGTTTACAAAGGTGATAATAAGGTTCAGCATGTTAATGTGTCAACAACAACAATGATGATGATGAAGATTATTATTAGGATTATTATTATTATTATTATTATTATTATTATTAGTAGTAGTAGTAGTAGTAGTAGTAGTAGTAGTAGTAGTAGTAGTAGTAGCTATTGAGACAATATAAACAATGTGGTAACTATAAAACCCAGTAAATGGCATCTATGCTCCAACACATTAATAAGTCAACTTGTAAAACAGATTGAAACATAACATCTGGCGCTACAGCTGTCATTAACTCAGCTGCAGAAGATGACCCAGGTTTCCAGAAGATTTTACCAAGTGGAAGAATATGAACAGAAGGCACGATGAACGCCATGTACATGATGTCAAACTTTTTTGACACACCATTAAACGGGCTAATAACACATTATTAGTTGGGAATGTAAAACCAGTTTACAGTGTGAAAGACTGAAGTGCAGGCTGTGTTTAAGAATGCAATTCTAAAACTCTTAAGCATTCCACCTTTTTTTACCTTAAAGAATCAATTTTATTTAGATAATTTTATGAATTATTTAATTAATTTCTACAAACTATTCATACAAATTAAAAACTCTATGAATACACATTCATCAAGCACTTTATTAGGAACAAGGTTTTATTAGGAGGTTTTCAAGAGCACGTTCATCCCAAAAGTGTTCTATTAAGATTCTACTGAGTTTAGTGTTTGCTTTGTGACAGTGTGCATGATCATGTGAAGTGGCCATTAGAAGATGGTAAATTGTGGTTATGAAGAGATGTTCATAGTCAGCAACAATACACATTCTGGCTTTGGCATTTAAGTAATAATGGGCTGAAAGTGTGTCAGGAAAACCTTCATCACACCATTACAAAACCTCCACCAGCCTGGACTGATTGGCTACATGGATTCATGCTATTGTCACCAAATTCTGAACCTAGCAATTGTGTGCTTCAGCAGAAATCAAGATTCATCAGACCAAACTATGTTTCCTGTCTTTAACTGTCCAGTTTTGTTGAGTCTGTACCCGCTGCAGCTTCAGCTTTCTTCTCTTGTAGCCCATAAGCCTCACGGTTTGACATGTTGTGCATTCTGACATGTTTTTCTGCTCAACACAACCATACTGAGTGGTTGCTTGAGTTACTGAAGTGTTTCTGCTAACATGAACCAGTCTGGCCATTCTGTGTTGACCTGCGTCATCAACAAGAAGTTTCTGTCTAAAGAAATATATGGATTATTTTTATTGTACTAAACTCTTCTGAGTAAACGCTAACCTGAGTAAACTGCCAGGTGATCAACAGTTATACAAATATGTATTTTAGCACCAATAATCATGTCAGAATCACTGAATGACAATTTTCCCTATTCTGATGGCTGATGTGATCATTATTAAAGCCCATATCTGCAAGATTTCATGCATTGCCCTGCTTCCACATGATTGGCTGATTAGATAATTGCATGAATGTGTAGGTGTACATGTGAACCTCAGTACCCCGAGATCAGTATCAGTATTAAAGTTCCCTCTTTAATCATCTGCACCATGCAGAGTTCTGTAGAAAGTGGAAGATTACGTGTCGAGACCTCTGAAAGGTGTTTAGTTTCCAAAGCCTTCCTTAATGGCTATAGTGTGGTGACATAAGCAGTGATTTATACAGCTACAGGAGAAGACATCGCTGCCAGGATTGCTCGAGGACAGAGCGATCATGGATATGAAGGCATGCTGTGTGTAGGAGTGTAAGTTTGGACTTGAATCATCACACACACACACACACACACACACACACACACACACACACACACACACATATTCATTCTTTCTGCTCTTGATAGTGAGCACCCTGAGAAACTCTGCCACTCATACTTCTTCTTCCTTTATATTTCCACTTCAAAGGAGCATCTGATTTGAGAATCTATTTAACATGTAAAGTGATATTAAAGACAGAAAAAAATACCAGCTCTGGATCTTAGGGCTTTAATTATTGTATTACTTCTTCATACCTAACCCACTGCTACCCACACCACCTATTAGCCCATTAGAAAAGAGCTCTTTGTGGCCAGTGATAATTACCGCTGACACCTCCATTTAATCATTCTGCGCATTGTTAATGAAATGGCTGCTGAGATTCTGGTTGGGGAAGAGGAGCGCCTGACAGTTGGAGAGGGGAGAAAGAGAAAGGTGAGCACAGGTATGAGAGCAATGTCATCACAGCCTCCCACCTGTTTAGCCTGAAGGGCCGGCTGCAGCGAGACCAATCAAAGACAAAGGGGGTAAAAAAAAAGAGGATGATGAAAAAAGGAGAGAAATAAGTTTGGCCCCTCTTTCTAAAGGTGACTGAAAAACATCACAGTGTAAACACGGGTCAGTGTTTAAGTCAAAATTAAAAGAAAACAGAAAAAAAGCCTTCTGGTGTTTTCAATTAGCCAATTAGTCCATTTTTCTGTCCAATTACAAGCCATTTTAAAGAGAATAAAAACACTAAATTATTAAATCACTGAATTATTTGTAACTGAGCATGAATAGTGAAATTTGGACTTGTAAAATGACACTAATATATTTCCAGATACGCCAATTGTTACTTGTTCAATTCTATTTTCAGCTTTTTGACTGAAATATTTTCAATTTTATGTCTTAGAATCTTACAATTACAGAATTTGGTTGAAAAAATAGCAACAATTCAGGTGTTGGACAAATAAATATCTTCAGAACTCATGTAATTTATTCATCAATGTTTCAATCCTGCATCTTCATTATGCCTTTAAGGTTTCAATAGCAGGTTTCACTGGGCATAGGCAACAATTTCTGTTTCACTGAGTTTAACCCCTAATTTGACAGAAATACATAACCCATTATGTTTCTCATGATTGTTTTGGTTATTCTTCACAGCGTGTCATTAACAGGGAAATTCCGACTTGGAAAAGGATCCCTGAAACCACCAAGAAGACCTTAAGAAGCCCTCCGCTATGTCTGAAGAATGTTGTCACTGCATCCGGCTATTGTTCTTCTATGAAACAGTATTCTGGTGTAAAAGCATGGTGGGCGTTAAGCACCTGAATCAGATCCCAGCATGGCTTTGTGAAAAGGTGGTAAACCCCTGATATCGATAGCTTCTTTCTGCTGTCTTCTAAACCTGCCAGTGAGCCTTAGCACCAGCGCTCAGCGGTGTCAGGTAGCTCTTGTGCTCTCTGCCTCCTCTCCACACCTATTGTCACTCGTTTATGGTGTTGTCTTTCGTAACTATTCACTGCACATATGCTGTTGTCAGCTTTCAGAAAAGAAAATGGACATTTGAGGAGACAGTGGATGAGAAAGAGATTGAAAGAGAGTGATTGAGAGAGAGAGAGAGAAAGAGGGAGAGAGAGAGAGAGAGAGAGAGAGAGAGAGAGAGAGAGAGAGAGAGAGAGAGAGAGAGACGATGTTCCACAGGAGGATGTGGTGTATTAAATGTTTAGACCATGGGTAAGACATTTCAGGTATTCTGAGTCACTGCTCTTGCATCCTCTAAATATGTGTTTGTGTGTGTGTGTGTGTGTGTGTGTGTGTGTGTGTGTGTGTGATGAGTGTGTGTGTGTGTGTGATGAGTGAGTGTGTGTGTGTGTGTGATGAGTGAGTGTGTGTGTGTGTGTGTGTGTGTGTGATGAGTGAGTGTGTGTGTGTGTGATGAGTGAGTGTGTGTGTGTGTGTGATGAGTGAGTGTGTGTGTGTATGTGTGTGTGTGTGATGAGTGAGTGTGTGTGTGTGTGATGAGTATGCATAGATTTGAAAATGACTTTGACCAAAGAAGTTGAATCTTAGTAACCATCTTGAATCTTTTTTTCAGGTAAATTAGTCTTAAACACTTCTATATCATTTGTATTTTTTCATCAAACGAAAAAAACACCTTCAGGCCTCCATGGTGTAATTGGTTTATTGTACCTGTGTGAGTGTAGAGTCATGAAAGTTTGCACCACATGTTCCAGACTGCTCCACTAACATCTTTAAACACGGAGACCTTTTATCACCCTTGTTTCCTCTTACTCTGTCTCTTTCCCAGGGTCTGAGAAATGAGTGGAGCGATTAGGGAATCCCTTTTCAACTAATCACCCAACACCAGGGCCACTTCCGCTGCACTGATTACCACGGAAACCATTAGGAAGAAGAAAGTGCTGGGATGTTTGATGGTGGCTGGCTGGCTCAGGGGAGGTCAGTGAGGGGTGTGTGTGATCGGCCATTCGGTCTTCCTGCTCCTATTACTCTAGCATTTCCTCTATCTAACACACACACACACACACACACACACACACACAGTACACATATTCTGCCTAATTACTACCATACCAGGTCCTAATGCTTGGTTAATCTCCACTCTCTGGTCACCTCTCTGCTAAATCCTCAGCTGTCATTGCATCTGTCATTTAGAAACTAAGATCCTTCACATTTCAGCTCTCTCTTGTAACTTATAGTTGCAAAGATTTAATATAATGCACTTTTTTAATTCATTAACTAGAGAATTTACACATGTACAACAAATGAAGGCTTTTGGTTGGTAGAAGTTTCAAACAACTATGAATAAGAAATAAATAACCTAATCTTGATATTTCTAGCCCTTGTGTCCATCTAATTCATTTCTTATTCATCGTAGCTTAGAACACAAACACACACACACACACACACACACACACACACACACACACACACGCATACATATTGAATAGGATTAATCCTAATACAGTGAAATCCAAAAATCTAAAAAATAAATAAATAAATAAATAAAACAGTGAAAATTTGGAAATTGTTTTCATTTAAAGACATTTTAAATAAGCAATTTTAAATATTTAATCATGTTTAATATCTTGTTTAAAATCATGTTGAAAATCATATTTAATATCTTGAATACATATGTTTTTTTTAGGTCTTGATTTACACTTAAATAATTTGCATTTTTTTGGTATTGTGCTTGTCATTAAAGGTCAGAGATTTCTCATGAATAATCTGTTCTGTTGAAGTGAGTATTCAGTGACACAACGATGGACTGACCATTCTAGTCATTAAAGCAAAAAGAGGACAAACCAACTACTAAGAATCTGAATCATTTCAAATACTTTATTCTTTACTCAAGTCATTTAGAATGAAATTTGTATTATGTTAGAAAATAATGCAAAATAAAAGCATTTCCAGACATTTCCAGACATTTCTCAAACATTTCTCAGATGTTTTTTAGTAGAAAATGTAAACAAACACCTTCTCAATCACTGTACCGTAATCTTTTAATAATTATTCTTGCTCCAGAACTATTTATATACACCCTCCAGTGTCACTCAAATGAAGATGAGGTTCCCTTTTGAGTCTGGTTCCTCTCAAGGTTTCTTCCTCTTCCATCTAAATGAGTTTTTCCTCACCACAGTCACCTCAGTCACCTTAGGCTTGTTCATTGGGGATAAATAGAAACACATTTAAATATAAGTCTAATATTAATCTTAAACTTTTATATAATATTAATCTTTGTATAATATTAAATATGTTCTGTATTAAATATCTTCTGCTTTGAGATAATGTCCATTGTTAAATGCTTCTGCTGTTTGTATAAAAATAATAGAAATCATATAAAACACGATTCTTTACTTGTGTTCCAACATTGTCCTCTAAATAACTTAGAAAGTGCAGTGAAAGTGAAAGAGCCTTTAGCTGGCTCATGTCAATTTAGACAACTCAGTTTGAATGAATTTAAAGCTAAACGTTAACATGAAACTACATACCTGTATAATCCATCCTGATGTCTTCATCACCTGAAACTCACTCACGGCTGATGAGGATGCTATCAGGTACAGCCTAAAGAGCAGAGATTTCTGTGGATGGAACTACGCTGAAACCTAAAAACTGACAAGTGTGAACAAACAGTTTTGACCTCAAGTCTCCATCAATGAATAGTTCATAACTATTAATAGGTCATAACTTTCTGATTATACAGTTGCATTGACCATATAATACACATTTCAGTTTCTGGTGTCAGCCTGGTGAAGATAGTTTTCCCTTTTAAGTCTGTTTAAGTCCTTTATTCACCGATTCCTTATCTCTGACTTGGTAAATGTAAAATTTATATCTGTAATTTATATATTTCTGTAAAGCTGCTTTGTGACAATGTCCATTGAAATAAAACTGAATTGAATTAAATACATTAGATTAGATTAATCCTTACTGTGCAAAGTCCAAGTACAAAGCCAGTTTCATACAAAACTGAATTGTATTCATATTGTACTCTTTTAAATTCATTCATGTTTATGTTTACAGTACAACAGGATCCTTATTTACACTCACTCACTACAAACTATATACTGCTCAGTCTGTTTGCACTGCCTTTTGTCTTCCACAACTTTGCACACATGGACTTTATGTAAATAGGTTAAGGTTCTGTGTTGTCTTGCGTAGCTCTGTGTCATTTATGTAGCACCAGAGTATGTATATATATATATATATGACGATAAAAGCCTTTTGACTTGTCTTGACTTGTTCACTTATTAATCTTCAGTAAACATTTAATCCAGGATGTGATGTCACTCCATCACAAAACACCACGTTTTGTTTTAATTTACTGCTTGTAAAGTACAGAACACTGAAAATAAAACTATGATTGGAACTATACGTAATGATGTAATGATGTTTTTGCAAAAATAAGCACACCTTCTATAGCATTTATGTATATTGGTTGTAGATTGCGTTCACTTAAATTAGGACTTTGGAAGATGTTGGAAGATTTACTGTTCTTATTGTATTTCTACGATTCATACCTATCTATTGACATTCCCAGCTTAATAAGGCTCTGTGTTTAGGATACTAAATGTTGTGTTCAGAACAAAGCGGATACAGTGATTACATGAATATTCTATGGGCAGATGTGCAATCAGCCTGTCTATACAAACAGCACACAAAATGTTATCATTACTATATTATACTCACTATTAAGTAACAAATTAACTAACCAACTAAATACCACGAACTTAATTCGGTCAAGATAAAATATGTTATAGCATATAACCATAATCATTGTTTATAGCATCAACATCAGTTTCCAACCTGATCCCTAAATCTAAGAGCTTCATAATAATGTCATAATAATTTATTCTCAATTACACATGCTTAAATAATTATAATCTTCATCACCTGATCTTTAAACAGTCCAATGTTTGGGGCTCTGACATAGACAGGATAATAATTTGACTAAACAGGATAAAAATAAAGCATCTAAAACGGTAATTCATCAAGAGCCATTAAGATGAAACTTTAAAATATTGTTAAAAAAATACTAATAGTATAAATATACATAACCAGAACATCAACATGTTCATGACTTGCAGCTACTACTTCCAGAAATTTGGAAGATAATCCTTAAAAACATAATATGATAATGCTGCTCATGAATTGTTACAGTATTGTCTTGAACAAATGACCGGGGGGTTTCCACAAACAGGAGCTGGCAACCTGAGCATGTACTATTGTTGTGCTGGTCATAATTACAGTCTTTCAAAGATATGTAAAAAGTTCCAAAAGCAAAACAACCACTGCTCTAATACTGTATACTTAGATAGATAGATAGATAGATAGATAGATAGATAGATAGATAGATAGATAGATAGATAGATAGATAGATAGATAGATAGATAGATAGATTGCAGTACAGTCAAATACTGTAAACAGGAATCTGTGACACCTGCAGGACACAAGAGTTTTTACTATCAGAAACTCTCATACAAGCTGAAGCATATATAAAGATATAGAGCTCAGACATGAAGTTTGCAGAATAAATTAGTTTTAACTTTTTAGTTTCTAAAAGTTAGAAACTTTTTCTAAGTTAAAAAAAAAACAGACAAATATCAATATAATATCATATGAAAGAGATTGTGTGAGAGCAAGATAGATAGATAGATAGATTGAGAGAGAGAGAGAGAGAGAGAGAGAGAGAGAGAGAGGGAGAGTCCCTGAGGTCGCTAGTTCTTATGCAAGACAAACCCTTAATATTAACTTTAATTAGTCTGTGACAAACAGAAAAAGTTTAAATCACAATAATTTACAAACATTAAAACAAACCATGTGGGTCGACCTGCTCAGAGCAGAACAGAGAATCAAAAGCAAACAGGGAAGAATTAAAACCTTTAGATTTGTAATGCTCAGCTCCGGAGATTATCTGCTTTATCCAGTGCTTTCGTTTCCAGCTGCTAATATGGACCAGACAGTAACATGAGTGTGTCTTGCATCAGAACAAAGCGGATGACCTCCTCCGATTGTCCAGTCCATTTACCATGAAGAATAAGCCCTCTAATTGTGTTCTCTAAGCAAGACCAATCCAGTGCATCTAATCCTCTATATTTAGCCTAATATCATCTGTAAAGAGTCAGAGGAAGCTCTTTTTTCTGAAAGATCTATCCCAAGTGGCTGTGTTTCTAATTGCTGAGATGATGCAAGGCAAATGCAAAACTCTAACACACCATATCTCATTAAGCTCTGATAAACGCTCAAACTGGGAATTTTTTGTCCAAACAGAACCTCGGAAAATGAACTCAATACAAAACAATGTGCAATGTGTTATTGTTAACGTTATTATTTTCATTATTATTAATAGTGAACATTTGTCTGAAGTATAAATGTTCTCTGTCTGTCTGTCTTTCACACGCACACACACACTCACACACACACACACACACACAGACACTAAAGACAGTAGCGTTTCACAAATTTTAAAGCCTCAAATATGGATGCTTTTATAATCATTTAATTTATTTATTTATTTATTTATTTATTTATTTATTTATTCTTACACAAAGGCACAGATGTAATTAAATAATGTATTTAAATTTAAGAACTCTCCTAAAAACCATACCCAAACTAAAAGTGGTCTAACATTCCACTGGGATATGTGTCATATGTTATATTTCTGTAAAAATTACATAACAGAAATGTGTCAGAAAAACACAGGCATTCGCTTAAACTATTCCAGGCTTTGTGATCATGTACACTGACACCAAACGCCACAGATCTGAGACATCAGTGGACGGTCATGCTCGATGAACAGCTGCCTGATCAACACTGTGTGATCTGTTGCCAGTTATTATGCAATAGGGCAGAGGGTAACTTTTCTGTCTCCATAATAGCGACCCTTATTAGCTGCGTGATTAGTGAGATTTATGAACACACATTCCTGAGAAGCAAACATTGCACACACCTGCTGGAACAGGGGGAGCTCAAACAAGCTTCATCATAAATTATTTGATTCTGACAGAAGATTTACGACTTAAAAATGGAGTCTTGGTGTACCAGTTTTGGCATGTTAATGCCAACCTGAGTTTATAATGTCACCTGGCTGACTGAGAGCAGTGAGTGCATGATTCCTTTAGTCAATACATTTCTCTGGAAAACATTATTCCTGCTACTAAACACTGAACACCATGTCTTTACCAAGGAAATGCTCGTGTTAATTTTTGTAACAATTCTATTATGCACTGAGACCTCACCAGTTCTTAGAAAGCCACAAAGTTTCCTCAAACCGTTCTGCTTAATTGTGTTTGCATATTACATTTACTGCACCTTTACTAAGCAAACGCTACAGAGGTTAAAAAAATACTAAAGAAATAAAAAAATATTTAAATAACTAAATATTACACTTTGCTATTTTTATTTTTGATCATCATTACAGGGTAACAAACAATGCATTTATTCCTTAAAGACAGTCCATTTAAATGATTATTATTATTATTATATTTTTTTTTGGAGACTTATCAGCTATCTGCAAGGAAACAACATAATGATCTGCAAATTATCTGAGGAAAAAACACCTGATCTGTAGAAATATGTACAGGTTAGCCATTAGCTGAATGTGCTAGTCTAGCTAGTCAGATGATTGGTGTTTTATGGTATGAATGTTCTGAATTAAACATAAGATAGCGCTTCGATGTTTAATAATGATTGTCTGTTATGTTAAATGTCTCTCTATGTTGCATCCTATAGGTAACTCTCAAGCCACTGAAATCCCAAAACATGTTGCAAAGTTAGCTAGCCAATTAATCGTTCTTATATCTGTCTTTATAGGCTGCTAATTGAAGTAGTTTTCAGTTCAACATAGATCACTTGGTAAGAAAGTAAATACTCAAGTAGTTTTTCACCCGACAACCTATTGATTCTCATCGAGTCATTTTCTTGACAACTTTTACTTTTACTCAGGTAGCAATATTTTGACCTGGCATTGTGTTGTTTGTTTGTTTTTTTGTTCTTTCCATCAGTGTTTATTTGCCATATGATACAGATACCTGTACATTATTAGTGGTGGAGTCCTGTGTTAAACTATGTTGGATCTGCATGCATAATTGCTGCATAAACCTGTATAGTAGTTAGGTTTATATGGAGCATGTCAAACTGGTTCCTCTGTATAATTTTCTCATGACTAAGCTTGCTTAGCTTTGCATCGAGTTTGTCTTTTCACTGCATGCAAAGTTCATAAGCGATCTTGGTGAGAATTAAACTCATTTCAAGTAGAGTTACTTTCTGAAAAAAAAAAAAGTCATTTTGTAACTGTATTGTTTTTCTGCCTGAATCTATGGAAAGAATAAAGTAGGTATATGTATATTCGATCTGTATTTATGTCCTGGATTGGACTTGAAGATGGCAGGGACTCTGTACTGTAATGTAAGGCATACTTTAGGATAATAAATTCTCTTATTTTTCTTTATCTTTTTCTTATTATTTGTTATCTTTTCTTTATCGCTCTCATTCTGATGCTATGAAACAATGGTCGCATGTCCAACATTTCCACTTATTTGCTCCCTGCATTTCGAGACAAAAGAGGAAGAAAATGGAAACAAAACATTTCAATAAATAAGGCATTTCCTGACGGCTTTCTTCAGTCAGCCTTCAGTGACCACATTTACTAAGTCCCTGAATTTGTTGGTTGAGGGGATGTCAAGCTAAAGCAGTTACTGAAAATCAGCTAACACTCTGTTATGTTGGCGTACAGGAGATCAGAGTTTATAGAGTGTGTGTGTAGGCACAAACTATGCTAAAATGCTAAAAAATCTCCTTTTTTACATCACTACACATTTATTCTCATTGAGCTACAGTAACTATGCCTCATGCCATTCCAAATAGAAAACCGGACTTGTCTGGTTGTGAACTGGACTTGTTGTTGGACAACTGTGCTGAACGTGTTGCATTGCTGCAAGACAAAATGGAGACTAATTCTCCCATTGCCTTGGTATCTTGTTTCCCTCTCCCTAATCCTACCCCACATGTGCTTTCCTCAGAACACCCACAAATCAGACCTGATTTACAGGAAAGAGACTTTCATCAACCTTCCACCCTACAAAAAACATTTCCATACCTCCTCATAGTCACAACACTGGGTTACCACACTCCCACCTGTTCACCTAATAATATGTGTCTTTGTGGGGCAGTAAAACGGCTTAGGTGTGTGTAACGAAAGTGTTTGGGGACCTTGAATTCAGGTTTATTCAGAACTTGTGTTTGTGCTTGCCCTCAATCTAAATTCATCAAATTAACTTTCCTTCATTTTCAATGCGATGCATAGCAATTCCTGTGCAATTCCAGATTTGGCTGCATAACGCAGCTCGGGCAGGGGGTATTTGTATTTGTGTATATGTTTGTGTGTGTGTGTTTGTTGGGGGTGGGGGGTCTTTAGCATCATGCCGGAGTACTGCGCTTGCTTCCCAGACCTTCCAAGAATGTTGATAAGCAGATCCCAGAATGAAATCTCCCCGGCCCGGCTGTGTCTGCCTCTAATCGTTTTATTTACAGTTACAATAAAAGACGAGTCTGAAATGGTTGAGGTGACATAATAAGCGGCCCAGGAACAATCAGTACAGTCCTAAGCGCATTCCGATTTTCACATTAGGCTAATCGCACAGAGGAAGGAAATAAAGACGTCAGGTGGATGAAATGAGTGTAATTGGAGAATAATGTAGTTAGTTTGCTCTAATCTTCTGCATAATATTAAAATGTTCTCAATGCACCCCAGCTGCATGCAATCAGTTCTGGGGGGAAGCAGAGAGAGAGAGAGCGAGAGAGAGAGAGCAAGAGAGAAAGAGCAAGAGAGAGATTTTTTCCATTAACTTCAGTGAGAGGAGCCTGTGTTAGACTAGTTATGTGGTGAGAGTGTGATAACAAGTGGACTCTGTGTATAACTTCAGCCTCACAGTAGTGGTGGCTTAAATCATAAAATTGCTACACACACACACTCACATACTCACAAACACACACACACTCTCACATACTCAAAAACACACAAACACACACGCAAACACACACACACTCACATACTCATATACACACAAACACACACTCACAACCACACACACACATACTCACAAACACACTCACACACACTCACATACTGTACTCACAAACACACACACTCACATTCACAAACACACACACACTCACATACTCACAAACACACACACACACACACACACACACACACACACATTTTGGCTAGAATTTATTCATTAAATTCAAAACTGTATTGACCACTTCCCACCATAACACTTCAATTTGATTTCTCTTTTGCTTTTGTTCCTGAATGAAACATTTCCAACAACAAATATAAGTCTGAATTAAGTTGTTCTCTCTCTCTCTCTCTCTCTCTCTCTCTCTCTCTCTCCCTCTTCTATATCAAATTATCCACAAAAGTTGTAAGAGACAGTGGAGCTGCACAGCCACCAGTAGCCCAGTAGTAGAATTAGAGGCAAGGTTATTTGTTTTCCCTTTGGCTTCTATTTCGTCTATGATTTCGAGGCTTCCCTTCGCTCTGAGGCTGTATTTTATACTGCTGTTATTGTGCAGGAAATTGTCATTAGTCAGTGGAACAAATAACGTGGAAACGGCTGCGGTTTGCTCTGCGCCGCATCCAAACACAACAATGAATTAATCAAATTAAAATTCCTTGTTATGCGATTTTGCTTTAATTTCCACAACCAAGCCCCTATTTAACGTTTGACAAAACCAGAATAGGGAAGTCACAGTTAAGGGCCTCTCTAACAGTGTTATATTAAGGAAGAATTATCAATCCTTTAAGCTAATTTGGATAACTTGCAGACTGTAAAAGTGAGCAATGAAAATGCAGTGTTATTCTGGCTTCCCCGTTTTCCACACCTCTTTAACTGTAACACACATTTAACTGACTTTGTTCTCTCCTTATTGATCGCATGCCATTGAAATCATTAAATCCCGCTAAATTAATATAAATCTACAAAAGCTATTACGAACAGACTATTTGGCTGGGAAAGCATCGGCTCACACTCGTAGAACTCAATGGCTTCCTACATCCTGGATTCAAAAACCAGCTGACGAGATGACCTGCGAGGCCCTGAACGGCTGTGTGAAGATGTGTGATCTGCTAACCTCAGTCTCCAGGCCTGTTAGGTGGATGGCTAACCCTGATTTCCAGGTCCATTATGATGGTGCATTGTTTTTTATACTATGCCAAAGATGCTGCTCTAAACAAAAACATTAGAAAAAAATTGTTTATTTCTGTTTTACAGAGAAAGAGGGAAAAAATCCTTACACTTTTACTTTAAAAGAAGCTTGAAGTTACTGAAACTTCATTATGGATCATGATAGATTGCTTTGTAGAGCCCTGTGATTACTGGGTGAATAATACACTCATGGGCAAATTATTTTGAAAGGTCATTTACTTTTGCTACATCAGATGTTTAGGTGGAGAATTCTAGAGCGGTTATGTGTTAGCGTAGTTTCCACAGTTGTGTTCAGTTTAACAGTATAATTTCATTCCCTGTCAGTGTTTCCCTCTCTCTCTCTCTCTCTCTCTCTCTCTCTCTCTCTCTCTCTCTCTCTCTCTCTCTCTCTCTCTCTCTCTCTGCGTATAACCTCATGGCTGTGGCAAGTGCCATATGCCCTGACAAAGCCGAGCAAAGGCCTCCAGCGCTGGCGGAGAACAGTCATTAGCGTTGCGCGCCGCCCAGCCACCACAACACATTTAGCCTCATGCTGGACCTTCATTATGACACACTCCTATCAGATGGCATCTCTGGCTGGGCCGTGGCTCAGGGCGAGAGGGGGAAGAGGTTGTGCAGTCCATGCCCGCTTGTGCCCCAGCGGGTGAGGGAGAGCGGGCGAGAGGAAGCAAGCAGAAGCCCCTGTGCTGGCAGATGTAGTGGTGCCGGTTTATGGAAGACCACCACAGAGGCAGAAATGGCAGAGAAGCGCTGCTTCAAATGCCTCATGCACATTGTGTCCATGTTCGCATGCTGTTGTGCCAAAACAACAGCATTTGGCCTAGCACATTTGCATATGCTCACATACATAATTTTTTAATGTCATTCTTTCTCTGTCTCTCTTCTACACACACTTACTTATAAACTCTAAAGAAAGCAAGTTTGAAGTCTTTCTCATTTGCGGTATTTTTTGTCTGTGCAAAAAAAAGACATTCTCATTCTTTCGTTGTGATTTAACACATACATACCTACAGTTTTCATTTAAAATAAATGACGATAGAATATTTGATAGAATGTTTGTTCAGAATAATTACTGTCATTTTATATTGGGACGATAGTAAAAAAAAACAGATGGATCAACAAAATTCCATTAGCAAAGTTACAGCTGGATGTCGTTTCTCAGCTCTTGTTCTTTTTATAAAAATACATCCTCTCCCACAGACATGTACAGGGTCCACACAGGGGATCATCAGGCCTCCCGCACAGGATAAAGGCAATAAAATAGACACATTCCACAAAGCAAATGAACAGACAAAGCTTCAAACTATGACAAAGTCTGAGCTTTTCTCAGATGAAGATGTCAGTCTGCTTGCCTACCACAATAAAATGAATAGATAAATCTCAAAATATATTACACATATATAAAATAATCATAAAATAAATACAACAGCTGCACCAGGAAACTATAAGCCACATGCTAGGACTAATCGAAAAGAGCATCATAGCTACACTTTCCCCACGTCTCCACATCTATCGCTCTCTTACCGTGCTGATACAGTGTGACGTTTTCAAACCAGGGTGAATGAGAGGAACATTCCCAAACCCCAGGAGATCCGCCGCCACAGCCGCGTAGATCTGCAGCTGCAATTGGATTTCTGACTTTTAACTGGGTTAACCTACTTTACTGTGAATACAAATTCAATTGCCACCACAACTGTTTTATTTGGCGTGCCCCCTCTCCCGCACTCGTTCTCGTTCACTCACTTGCTCTCTTTCTCTGTTGACAAGCTGTGTAACCACATAGAAAACAATTTCCCTCTGCGGAGCACTGGCAAACCATAAAATTAAAATGAAGTGCCATTACATGTTCACAAAGCAAAAGGGGGCCTTCCTCTTATTCTTTCCTCTTGCGCTCTCTCTCTTTTATTCTTTTCTTCCCCTTCTCACTCAATCAATATCAATATAATCCCCATCCTATTTTCTCTCTCTGCTGATGAGTGTGTATCTCTGGCCCTTTTGTTAGCTCTCTAATGCAACAATTATTGTAGTGCAGTGACATGTATATGTGTTTGTGCATTCGTGTGTGTTTGTGCATGTGTGTCTGTATGAATGTGTATGAAGTGAGTATGTGTGTGCTCACGTGTGTGAGTGTGCGTGTGTGTGCATGTGTGTGGGTGTGTGTGAGTCTGGGTGTGTTTGTGAGCGTGTGTGCGTGTGCATGTGTGTGTGCATCTATGTGTGTGTGTGAGCGTGTGTGCATGTGTGTGTGTGTGAGTGTGCGTGCGTGTGCATCTATGTGTGTGCGTCTATGTTTTTGTGTGTGTGTGCAAGTGTGTGTGTGTGTGTATGTGTGTGTGTGTGTGTTCAGTAATGGTTCTCCTCACTACAACCCTAAACAAAGCCATATGAGCAAGTCAGGAAGTCTTTCAGGACTTTATTAGATGGGTGGGAGAGGAGAGGTTAAGAGCTCCAGCAAGCTGGTACTGTTTAGCTGCTTCATGTCAACAGGAACACAACAACACAGCTGCACACTCCTGCCCCAAACAACCACCCCCACTCGTCCCTCCCATCCCTCTACCCCCTCTCTGTCCCTCTAGCCATCCTGGCTTCTAGCGCCTGCCAGCTAGGCTTGGCATCGCAGGTCTCACAAGGTCGGCTGTGCGCCTGAAATCAGAATAGATGTTGCCGAAGGTGCTGACTTGTTTGTATGGTTAAATACATGTCTTGAGAAAATTAACAAACAGTGGACCAATAAGCATCCAAAGCCATGTAAAAGAACTTCCTGTAGTGTGTTGCTTCTGACTAGAGGCTCAAATATAGCCAACGATTGTTACTGTATATTTTTCTCTTTATTTTGCGTGATAATTTAGCCTTGTACTAACAGGAAATTTAATTATCATCTTAATGTAAACATGCCATACATTCCTACCTCTCTTGTGGTTTGATGGAGTTGATTTAGTTGACTAGTTTTGAGTTCCTTCCTCACAGTGTAAGATAAGCTAAGTAGTAACTAAGCTAAAGCATGTATTTAGAAGCACTGGGGTGTGGTGTTACTGGTAATTGTTTAGGTGAAAGATATGCATGGTGTTATAGTCATTACTGTGACAATATACTGTCATAGGGGAAAACAATCACTGTACCAATGTGCCACCTAGTGGCTAGTTCAATAACAACACATACCAGAGATCAGACTGAGAAACAGAGCAGGAGGCTTAGTGGGGTTAATAAAACACACACACTCGCACATACACACACACACACACACACACTCACACACACACACACACACTCACACACACACTCACACACACACTCACACACACACACACACACACACACACACACACACACACACACACACACACACACACACACGAAAATAGTTCTTACAGGCTGAATGCACCTCATTGACTACCATCAAGCTTCCTTAAGCAATATTACTAAAATTTCAAACATGCATGTAAATCAATCAAGCAGTCAATCAGCCAATCAATCAATCAATAAATCAATACTTGCTTGTTTCGGCTCAACGTTTTATGTTTTATGCTAACGTTTCCCAGTCATTAATGAATTCCAGCCATAATGAGAGTAAAGACTAATTATTCTCAACACAATCTGAGACATTTGACCCATCATGCCTCAGTCATCTAGACCTGCCCTCACAAGTCTCCTCCAACAATTAAGAGGGGGAAAAGTTTAAGAATGAGTCTCATTGTGCCCTTGAATACAATCCTTGTCAACACAGATCCATCTGTGACATTGGCTCGCAGTTACAGTCATTTCCATCAAAGCCCAGTTCTCAGACGGCTGACATTGATGAGCTCCTGTCACTGCACATAAGTGTAATGCTCTGTGAACCCTCTGTCATATACACAGACACACACACACACACACAAAAACAAACAAAAAAAAACTTTAGCCCCAAGTCCAGTCTATTTATTTTTATCACTGCAATGAAAATTAGCAGTATTTACACACATGCACACACACACACACACACACACACACACACACACACACACACACACGCTCCTGCAAGGACAGCAGGCAGATGAGTTTGACAGTGTCATTTCCTAATCTAGATTAGTTAACTTTTAAAGATTTGAAAGTAGATGTGTTGTAAAATTTTGTACTGTGATTTATTTAATAAAGCTAGTGCTGAAATAAATAAATAAATAAATAAATAAATAAATAAATAAATATGCAAAACATACTATTTGTAATGGTGTGACTGGATACTAATTTGCAGTCAAAATGTTTTATTATTTATTGTTTTTTTTAAATAGCTAAATTGATGCAAACAACTTCTCTAGCTACATTTTGCTGGTCATGGTTGCAGTGGACTATTCCAGAAAAACTGGGCAAAGGGCAGGAATACACCAGAGATGGGATACAAGTCCACCACAGGGCACCATGCACACACAGCTTCACACCGAGAGGTAACTTAGAGTAATCAATCCACCTACCTGTAATGTGGGCAGGAGACTCAAGTGAAGAGTGCAGAAGTGTGTGAAGAGCAGAAAGAAACTCAAGCTCAGGATTGAACCAGGATCCTGGAGCTGGGAGGCAGCAACACCAACCACTGTGCCACTGCGTTGCCCTAGATAAAACGTATGTAGTAATTACAGCTAATGTCTGGCACATTCCAGTACTTAGTGACTTATGTGAACATGATTATGTATATACAGCACTGCTCGGTACTATAGTGCAATAACTGCTCCGAATTGAGTCAGAAAATACGCAACTCCAACAAAAATAACAGGAAATGTAAATAGAAAAAAAAGGAGTAAATATTAACCAGTGTAAAACAATTAATACAATAACCATTTATTTTTATTTCATGGTACAGGCATGTATTAGACATGCTTTACAGTCAGATAAGCATGTGTTTACTAAAGCAGTGTAGTTCTTACCTAATACTACTCTGTATGCTTGTACTGTATAATAATGATTAATCATTTATAAGCATGTTAGACTTGTTCTGCATTAGTTAATGTGTATTTATAATCTTGCAATGTATTGCAGTATTTACATTTGTGCAATGGAAAATTTGCAACACACTTACATGTATGTCACAGTATATCCCGTACCACAGTCCAATGTAAAGGGATGAGTGTTCTGTAGTGTAAAATAAAACACAAGCGTGTATCATGGTCAATATTAGCAAAAATGCCTAAAACTTTCCATTTATTTATTTGCACATTATTCATGTGGTTTGTCTTCAGGGCTTTAACATCTCACGTAACAGGCAAAATATGTTCAGGGGTATGTCTTAGTCTAGTCTAGTCTCTTAAGTCTAGTGTGTTTTCTGTAAATATGCTTATGGCTTGTTGTGGGTTGGAATATGTACAGACCTTGGATGATGACAGAACTCCACTTTACAGTAAGCATAGACGCAGCGCATAGTGTGTGAAATGTAACACTCGAAAACAAACAAGTGCTTTTCGCTATTTTCTAACAGAGAAATCATATATAAATGTGATCAGTATTTCTACGATCAAATCTGTTCCATTCACCTTCATTCATTCATTTATTTGTTTGCTTCATTCATTTATTCGGTCATTTGTTTAAACTTTGCACACTTGTAAACGTTGTCTTACTATGTGATATTTTTGAATATTTATGACTGAATATTTTATTCTTTTTTTAATTTTCAAGCAGCAGTAATGCTTACATCTGTCTTCTGTCTATGGCACGCTGTGATAAAACAGTGCTATAATAAGCTTCATGTGCATTTGTTTGCTCTTTTTTTGATGATGATGAATTCCAATATTCTGGTGCAGCAGAAGGAATCATGGGAATGCACACTGAATATGAGCTACAAACTATACTCAGGGATACATGTGACTGCTCTGTGTGTGTGTGTGTGTGTGTGTGTGTGTGTGTGTGTGTGTGTGTGTGTGTGTAATCATTTTGGAAGACACTTCCAGAAGAGTAGATTCTGAACACAGCCTCTTGTGAAGCGTTGCTGAAAACAGTGTCGAGTAGAGTGAAGACAAATGTTCTTCATACACTGTATGAATAACACACACACCCACACACACACACACACACACACACACACACACACACACACACAGTCTCATGACTATGCTGACTGTTACACAGCCAAAGTGACTTAGTGCATGAAAACCAAATTTATTGCCTCCGTAGCTCATGCAGGCAATTGTTTTTTCTCAACACTCAGATGGGAACAGTTTTTACTTCACAGGAATCCAGTGCAACCTCAGTGAAGTCTCAACCTCACAAAAATGAACATTAAACTTTGCATTAGATCTGATCAAATCTGTCGTAGTCAATCCACACTCCTTTTTAACAATAGAAGTTGATCGCAGCTCTATGAAGGACTGCCATGGAACATTTCCAGGTGTGGGAAACATGTAGGAATGCAGTCCAGGGAATATAATCACTACAAGTCCCACAAAGAACCATGTCAATTTCTGAAAGAACCGTGGTCTAGTTCTGACTGCTTCTAAACTAAACCATAAGAATAAAGGCAAACACAATAAACACAATAATAAAAAAGGACAATTGCAATCGCAGAGAAATAACAATAGTTACATCCAACAACATGTTTTTCTCTACAGCTCGCCTAGTGGCAGATTTTAACTCTTTGCTAATATCACTAATATTATACTGTTAGTGTTTATGTGTTTTTCCCAGCTCTCAGTTCGCTTCTCTCTTACACTCTTCTTTCTCATGCAGAGTCTTTTATATGATTTGTGGTAAAAAGTCATCTTGATGAAATTACATCCATGTGCAGCTCCAGGCTGTGTTCCTCTAACAGGGAGCTCAACCTGCACCGGTGACACAACAACTAAAATAACACTGACAACAAACTATTACAGCCGCTTCCTCCGCAATTATTAATAATCACTCCTCCTTATTTTTCTTCCTCTTTATAGATGTCAATAATGCGCTCTAGTTGAAAATTCTTTTCTTGCAGAAGCAGGCATAAACACATATCAGAAAACAGATAATGGCTGTTAGTGAAGTAACAGGTAGGATCAAATGTTAAAAATGTTGAAAGCTCTCCCAAGTCCAACAACCCCAACACCCCCACCCCACCCCCCAGTTTCCCTGTGATGGCATATGTAGCCTACAGACACGGTGTCTAGTATTTTCACATCTCTAGAAAAGAAAGGATTGTATTTTCTGTTAAACTTCATTTAACACATAATTCATTTAACACATAACACAGTTTAATTATATAACACTGGGTTTGACACTGGGTTTGACCCCTGGCCTAGCTGATCTCTCTCTCTTTCTCTCTCTCTATTTACGCCAACAAACATGGCTTAGTTTATTTCATCGTGCAGTGTTTATTAAATCTTTAACTATAGTTGCTTATGGTACAGAAGCTAAACTGTATTATTTTAGATACAGAGCTCAGTTGGAGGGACAGAGAAGGTGATGATCTCGGTGCTTAACAATCACCCTCACTGTAATCATTCTAAATCATATATATCATTTACATATGAGGTTTGGATGCTGAAAAAGCATTTCAATTCATTTTGTATATTTTAATTATGTTCATGTCCCAAAATAAATAAATAAATAAATAAATAAATAAATAAATAAACAAAAAAATGCTATTTTTCTGTGAGTTCTATCATAAATGTAAAAATAAGATCAAACACAATCAACATAATTATGAGTTACGGATTTAAAAATTATAATAAAAACATATATAGCAAATTTCAGATAAACATATTTTTTTTGTAAATTAGTCCAAATGTGAACCATGCAGGATTCCCAGGGAAAGGTCAGTGTTTTATCAAATTATGTTTTTATGTTCTGTTGTAATTTTTATTAAAATATTTTGCCAACGAGCAGATGTAGCTAAATGTGGCTATAGTTAGCAACAAATAGCGTGTTTAACATCACTGTAGAATATATGATATTTGATTAGAGTTCAAAAATGTTTTAGTTGTTGTATGGTGTATATGAATAAAATTTTGTTTTTAATTTAATAAAATGGGGGGGGGGGTACGGTGGCTTAGTGGTTAGCACGTTCGCCTCACACCTCCAGGGTCGGGGTTCGATTCCCGCCTCCACCTTGTGTGTCGGATAAGCGGTAGAAGATGAATGAATGAATGAATTTAATAAAATGCATTTTTTGGATTCTTTTTTTTTTTTTTTTTACATCTTCAAAGTGTATCATCTAATTTCAAAAGATTTTTAGAAAAAATTTATTTAATAAGAATTTATTTAATATGATATGAGGCTCTGCGTTGCTGATCGAAGTAAGAACTTCCCTGTGGTGTTATGTATATGTGACAATTAAATTCTTCTTCTAATAATGAAATGGTTTTCAGCACATCTTTATTTCAAACTGCAGTAACGGCGTGTGTGCTCTGCACAGCTAACAGAAAGTCTGGGGCTATGTATGAAACAACAAGCTTGTTAATGCAGATGTAAATGTTTGTAATGGTGGCTGAATGTCTTAATATTTCATTACGCAGTGAAACACATAGCATCATATTTGACAATTACATTAGTAGGGTTTTACACTCTAACTCATTTGTAACTGTTTTTTTAACTCAAGTTGTTCTTTGAACCTGTTCAAGAATGTTTGAACTAAACATCTGACCTTGTTGTATAACTGCACTTACAGCACATATCCCACTCAGTAATATCCTAACTATATTTTTCTTGGACAGAATGACCAGCTGCCTAAGGACTGTGGGTCAATTGAAGTTTTCAGTGCTGGAATCTTGGCTGGATGCCTATGGCATTGCAGGTCATGTGACCTCAGTAGTCTCTAGAAGTCATGTGACCGCACAGCTCCGTCTCAGGGCCCTGACCAGCTGCCTTGTCTCCAGAGCTGGGTAAAGGGGCGAGGGCTATGACTCTACCTGGAGGTGGCTTTTCGGCTCCAGGCAGCTGCTCTCGCTTCGCTCTGGAGCTCCTGACCCACTTCCACCTCTTCCTCCTTTGCTTAAACAGTAAGAAGTGCCTCCCTGCATCTCCTCCCTCTTTCTTTCGGACTGCAAGATTGATGGTGTAGGCTTGGACCTTCTGGGCAGGCTAGTCTGAAAGGCTGGCTAAAAGCAAATGGACACTGTACCGCAGAAGTGAGCCTCAATGGCTCAGGAGAGAGACTGCTTAGTTCCAAAGTGTTCGTGTGATGCTTGTGTCAGCTCTCTCATAACTCAACTTCTCTTAGCCTGGTTCCTGATCTCTACCTGCCCTAAGGGGCCTCCAAGGATACTTCAGGTCCAAAAGTATGCAGGACTGAGGGTTTGATATGGGTTCACAGTGTCAGAGAGAGGAGCCATGTTTAGACATGAACAAAGGGGTGCTGTTGTGCTTATCAGCAAAAGCTGTCAGGAGCATTTGAAGTTTTATTTTAGAAACTGCCTCAGGCCAGTGTTTGTAAAGTTCCAGGTAGATTTGGTGCAAAAATGTTCTCATCTGTGATTGCCCTATTTGGAGGCTGGCAATTAATAGTTTCTTGAATGATCAGCATGATTTTGAATGAGTAAGGCTCTTTTCTAACAAGAAATAATTAGTATACTGTACACTATAGTATACTGACTAGCCTCAAGTACGTTTTGAGCCATAAAAAGGTATGAAATTTTGAGAAATGTGACACCAGAAGGGATTTAGTAAAATATAACGTGTGATTCATTTTATACAGTGGCCTTTGGACCTCAAGACTTTTAACACCCGTGTTGTCCAGCATATACATATGTAGACAGTATGTACACAAAATGTAAGTAATGGCATTACAGTCATTCCACACATTATAATAATAATCTATAACACTTGGCTGATTATAAAGGATTTATAAAGCACTATAGGATTTTGAATCTTTAATATTTTAGATGACTTAGAAATGCAAATTTTTCAAACATTGGTATGGTGAGCGCTCAACATGCTCCATATCATGCTCATAAAAATCACTTCAACTGAGTCCTAACTGTACTTTCATTGGTTCCATAATGAGAAGATGTTGATTGCCTGACAACTCTCAAACTCTGTTAGAAAATTTGATTGCCAATGTTGTAAACAGTAAAATTATTAGTGTTATATGTTGCCATGCCAACACGGTGTAGTGTGGTAATGTTTTCAAACTATTGATAAAATTGGAATTTTAATAAATCAATCCTCTTATCCAGTCAAATCAAAATGGTGTATAATTTGAATTTAGATTTATACAATTTTGATGACCACCTTATCATTGGCACTCACAGAAGTGATTTTCTTACCATTTCACTAGGTCCGGTACCAAGAGTACCACCAATCTAAAACCCTGTTATATCTATATTATAAACAGCTGTATCGACATCTTGGAAAATTTACATCTACCAACTAGGTGCCATAGCAGGGAAGAGTTTTGATGCATGTCTTCCTTGTACCCTGATAAATGGTGGCTCAAATTGAGCAGAGGATGAGAGGGAGCATGGTGCAGTGTGCAGTGGGAAGCGAGTGTAAGGAGCGTATACAGCAGTAGGAGTGGTGGAGAACTTGGGAGCGTTGAAACATGTTGTGCAGCTGCATATATGTGTATAATAACATTTTATTATACACATATATGCAGCTGCACAACATGTCTCTCTCTCTCTCTCTCTCTCTCTCTCTCTGTCTCTCTTTCTCTCTCTCTCACACACACACATACACACACACACACACACACACACACACACACACACACACACACACACACACACACACACACATCAGCTCGTTAAAACCATAAATAAAATATCAAAAATTTCTATCAATGAAATCAAAGAAATTCTACACTGCCAGACTCAGACATTTAGAGATGTCTACTTCCCAGATGAATGTTTTTGCTTCTAAGCATTTGGGTCTTGACACTGATCGATCATACAGTTTCATTTATGCTGATGGATATTGCATTGCCAAAATCATGGAGTTACAGCAATGAACTTTCATGTTCACTGGCAGCTTTACTGTGTGAATCCACTCACTGATGCAGTGTGATGGCTTGAAATGGGAAATGGGTAAGTTGGCTCTAAATGTCTCTTAATGATTTCAGAAGATTGTGTATATGCAGCAGGGCTAACTGAACTAAACTGAACCAAAGCCTTATTACTGATGCTGTGAATCTAAACGTCCCCTCTGTCTCTCCTCCAATGTGCAATTTCTCTCTGTACTCTTTTGCCCTTTTCTGTGCTGTCCGTCTCCACATGCGTTCCATCCTCTTTCACTGGAGCAGCTGTGATTTTTTGGCTCCAGCTGCAAGATGGTGTGTGTTTGGGTGAGAGAGAATTCGAAAAATCTATCACCGACCTAAAGTTCTGTTCATCTGCTTGCATTTGGATGTCTGTGTACTCTACAAAGATCCTTCTCATTCAACCTTTCCACAATTGTTTGTGTGTAAATGTGCATGTGTGAGTGCATATGTGCATACGTGTGTGTGTGTGTGTGTGTGTGTGTGTGTGTGTGAGTGTGTGCTTGTGTGTGTTGGGACCCCCTTCCACCTCGGCCCGGCTGAGGAGCTGTAACAGTGCCCAGCAATTACTGAGCTGGCACAGACCTGTCTGTTGACTCACACACATATTCCTACTGGACTTTATTAAAACACCATCTGCTGTCAGCTACCACACATGCACACACCAAACACACTACACACAGGCTAACATTCCACATACACATCACATGTGTGCACAACACAGACACACCAAGCATCCCCCTCACACACATGTAGGTGTGTAATAGAAAACAAGAGGCAGACAGACAGACAGACAGACAGGCAAATAGGCACATTTTCTTCTTCACTATCGTATCACTTTAACGGTTGCTTGAGGAGGTAAAAAATCTGGGCTCCAATAATCCCTTCTGCACTACCCTATCAAAAACATTCCAACTCCACCAAGCCACAAAGCAGCTGTTCTTGCCATGGGCAAACATCCAGAGGTGAGTGAGTGAATCACACACATGTAATCTACCTTATATTGAAATGTGTGAGAGAATAATAGGTCAAAATTCGTTCTGCTGAGCAAGACTTCCTAATTGTTTATAAGATGCATATATAGTGTAATATCTATATTTTTTTACAAAAGCCTTCCCAGGTCAAAATCACACATTTCAGCAGAGAAGGGGTCTATCAGTAATAGTAACTTGCAGAGACGTGCTGAGGGGTTAATAATTCTACAACTCTGCTGCATCTTGTGTCAAGCAAATGCTTGTTGGTTGCACAGGAATCCCTATCACTTACAAAGCCAGAAGTAGTATGAGAATTTAGATGGAAATCATCCAAACCTGTGACTGAGAGGCGGCGCTGTGGCTGAAAAAAAAAAACACAGGGGGTACGATTTACTTCACCAAAACAGTTGCTTTTTCTCCTGAAATGATTTATAATCACATTATCTAGTGTCACATTATGATGGATTCACTTTAAGCCTAGTTCCTCTCAAGGACTCTTCCTTATGTCACCAGATTTTTCTTTGCCACTTTTACCTCTGGTTTGCTCATTAGAGATGTAAAAGTTAAACAAATTCTGGGTTTCTGTGCAGCTGCTTTGTGACGGTGTATATTTTAAAAAGCATTATGTCAATAAAATGATATTAAATTGAATGAAAATTCAATGCCACTGAGACCTATTTTAGCATCATTCAGGGACATAATGAATTCTACCATACAGAAATAAATAGACATTCACTATTCATTTTCCAACAAACTGTAAGCTTTGTCTGCTTTTTTATATTAAGTTTGACATCTGTACATGACCTCAGTAGTCATCAAAAAGACGTCTTGTCCCAAAATGCCTTCAAAACATATCTCATTAAATATTCCACATACTGTATGCCAAAAACATTAACATACATTTCAAATGTGTTTAAAAATGGCTGTTTTTTTTTGTTTGTTTTTTATACAATGCATGAATAAATTTGAAAGCTTTCTTTTTTTCAAAGAGGACTAAAATACTTGACAAAAGGTTTTACACAAATTGTGTTGAACAGAATAAGTGCCTTGGTATGTAGTGGGTAGTGTAGTTTGCTTCTCTTCAAAGAGTCCTAAAGTGTGTAAGAACAAGCAGGACGTGAATGTATGTCTTTCTAGCTCAGCCATACTCATGCACACAAACACACAAACATATGTGCACTCTCCTCCCCTGTATGCACACAAACCACGGCCGTTATTGTGGCTTCTCTGTTGACTGAGCAGTTAGTGTAGAATCATGCAGTGTGGCCCAGGTGCTGCTTGAGTCGAGCCCAGTTCCTTTAATGACCGTCTGATGGTAATTTCATTAGGTGTAATTTGCTGAGGGACATGTCATTTAGAATAAGCCACTCCATTTTTTTGGAAAGGGCTGGACTGGGCTCAGAGTGGGTACATTATACTCCGATTTGGATGCAGAACTGTGTGTGTGTTGCGGAGGTGTTATACATTGTAGATAAACTGGATCAGCTTCCCCAGCCTCCCCATCCGTATTACCCAATATAGCATTTAGTCAGGTGTGTGTGTATATAGTGTTACATACAGTCTGCTCATAAACAGATTACAATTATATATTTAGGTCACATTTGCTGCACACTGTGCACAACAGATTCATTTTCATTTTCTCTGTCTAAAATGGTGAAAGAGCATTGAGAAAAACAGCACAGTAGGCTTGGGTTACCCATTTGCATTAACCCAAATTATTTAGCTTTAGCCTCATGATGCATGAAGTAGTGAAAAAAGCTTTATTTTAGTTTGGAATATTTTCATGCAAGGTAGTCTCTGTGTGCAGTCCAAATGAATGAATAAGTTATCTTGCATTCTAATTCCTCTTATGCACATGTGTAATCATCTCAGCAATATTCATAATCACATGCTGATTTGTTAACAGCCTCTGCTTGTGCGACCGTCTGTCCGAGGAAAGCAAATTGGCTTGCAGTGGGGATGGTGTGTGTGTGTGTGTGTTTCCTCTTTCGCTGTGCACATTCTAGTGTAGGGGGAAATCACTGGCGCAGAAGGTTGAAAAGGAATCCTGTTTCCTCTGACCACGTGCGTGAATTTGTCCGGACTGGAGTCTCCTCCTGACAAATTGGACTAATTTGAGACATGTTTTTCTGGAATGGAATATATTTATTACACACCTGAATCTGAAAATATATAGGGGCGATAGAATAGAGAACAGAGCTACAGAATTAAAGAAAGTGTGATTAGGATGATGGTTATTGTTGACGAAAGCAGATGAACTGAATTAAAAAACAATAGGGAGATTATTTAGGGGCGTTTATGGCTCTACAGGGTAAAAATGCCCTTTAGAGGTCAAAGGTCTATTATGAGCTCATTATAGCTGCCCATGTTTTAACATTCTGGCTAATAACAAAGAATGCAAGGGAGATGCTATACATAACAATAATAAAAATGGTGGATATTTTAATATAGTTTCAAACCAGTCTTATTTTCAAATTCAGCAAATATGTGTTTAGGAATATAATAACATACAGTATGAAGATCTTTGATTCAAGCAGTTAATTCAACAAACTTGACTCATCTCTTTAGATAATAACTAAACCTTCCCCATGTCCCTCCTCTACTTACCAAGCCTAGTTAAAAGCAAACAGTGAAACCTATCTGTATATATGCATGGTAACAAAACAAACTTTATCTGGCACGCCTCATGTTCTGCAAGCTGATTCATGCATTTGTTTGCTGGAGTAAAAAACACCTTTTACTGACATGTTCACAAACAGCTCCAGCTGGGGACTGTGTGTTTGCTTTAATGAGAGCTTATCCACAGGCCTTAATTAACACACACACACTGTTTTATAAGTTCCCACTGTAGCATGTTCAAAGCAAGCAGTATGGTCACTGCAGGATATGCATCTTCCTGCTTCCTCTTTTTGTTTTCTAGACTTTCTTGGTTCTTTTATTAGAACCCAAAGCTGTTGAGAAGGAGAAGAAAAAAATAATACAGCACATCCAGACAGTAGGGAGCAAAAACTCCACTGAATGATAAAACTAAAATATATATACTAAAATATATATATATATATATATATATATATATATATATATATATATATATATATATATATATAGAGAGAGAGAGAGAGAGAGAGAGAGAGAGAGAGAGAGAGAGAGATAGATATAGATATATCAATGAACAGTTTCACAGCAGCATCAATCACCAAGACTAAAGACTTAGAGTCCTACTTAGTTCATTATCCCTCTGGTACGAGAGAGGGAGCGAGAGATTAGGGCACATGTCTCCCTCTTTGCTGGGACTGTACCTCCTGTCAGCATGTCTCTATCGGGCCTTTGACGGAGTGGGCAGCTGAGGACGATGTTTTATGGTGTGTGACATGTTCTAGTGCCAGGCCGGCCCCTCCCTCACACTCACCCCCTACAGGCAGCTTTTGTCTGGCCTAAATGGGGTTGGATGCACCCCTTTAACTTTGATTTCCATTCGCCATTGTCCTGCATTGATGGGGAGGCTAACTCCATCTGGGCCTGCCTCGCATGGTGCCTTGCTTTCAAAAGGCATATGCTCTCTGTGTGGAGAAGCTCCACACCCGCTGAAGAATGGGCTACCGAAATAATGATATACACAAGAAGGAGGGAGGGAGAGAGAGAGAGAGAGAGAGAGAGAGAGAGAGAGAGAGAGAGAGAGAGAGAGAGGATGAGGGCAATATTACTTCATTCATGGCCTCATTGTGTGGGTCTTACTTACATGTGATGGGTTGTTTTATGTATGGGCAGGAGTGCAGAAGTGCTGAGACAAAGGCTCCTGCTGCCATGATAGAGCTTTAAATCGCACTCAGACTGTTTGCCTCCTGAACTGTGTAAACTCACATGTATTTTGCATTTTAAGGTGCATAGCTTGCTTCCCCTCCTTTCAGCCAGACCCAGCTAAATCTGTTTCTCACAGCAGGCTGCACCTGCCAAATGAAAACATTTCATATACTGTCTTTACAATTTCAAATGACAAATTTACAATTTTCCCTATGTTGCCATGTTTATCTTCAGATCACTGCACAAGAGCAGCTTTTATCATACTCTTTGATTCTGATGATCATCTAATCATCTGTTCAGATATCTAGCTCTCAACAGCTATTTTTTGTACTTGTCCAATTAAAAGAACTCTCCTAGACAGGTTTGCCACCTTGTTTTGAGACTTGAGTGTGAAGTAATGATCTCTTCTGTCTTTAGATCAATTTCTGCTCCTCCTTTTAACACCAGAGACCTTTCCTCTTGTTTCTCCTCTTGCGGTCGATCCATTTCAAAGCATCCAAGCAGTCTGATCTAATGAAAGGTCAGTTATAATAGCCCCGGGGGTTTATGGTTTTCCCCCCAACTGGGCCGGACCCCGTCCTGCTTCATTGGGGGGCAGTTTAGAGCTGGCCGCGCAGGGCAGGTCGAGTTGCGAGGGTATTTAGACTCTCTGAAAGGAGGGGCGTTGGATCAAATAGGAGCAAACAGAAGGAGGTCTCCAGGGAGGAGCAGAAGCCCTGCTCCATTTTATAGACTCCCCTGAAAGAAAGTGATTACACATCATTATCCAATTGAAGCTGATTGATGGAGAAGGGTCAGAGCAATATAGCTCATAGCTGTGTGGGGAAGGGGTGGAGGGCAAGGAGAGTGAGGAGAGGATGGGACAATAGCTGGATTGTCACCATGGGAGGAAGGGTGGAGGGACGTGGAGGCGAGGCGGCACTCGAGTCTGGACAAATGAAAGATGTGGGGTTTTCCTCTCAGCAGAGGTTCAAGTGGTACAACAAGTGCTGATGGAGGGTGAGATGAGGGGCCCCACCACTGAACTGTTAGCATGGCCTGAAATTAGCCCTGAGAGAGATAAGAGTAACTGTGTGTATCTGTGTGTGTGTGTGTGTGTGTGTGTGTGTGTGTGTGTGTGTGTGTGTGTGTGTGTGTGTGTGTGTGTGTGTGTGTGTGTGTGTAACAGGAAAAAGAGATGTTAGTGCTTGAGGAAAGATGGTAAATGTAATTTGTTTCCTGGTTTAGAGTTACTTTAATGAAACACAATACAATCAGATAAGTTCAACGTCAATAAATACTTGACCTTAATTGGTCTTATGTTAAGCATTACAACTATATCAGCTTAACACAACTTGTGCTTTCTAGAAGGATTTGCTCATATACTGTACACTGTTCAGCTCTGTGACAATGCTTAACCAACCTTTACTGGACTGTAGATAAGCCCACGTTGAGTAATGGAGATTTAACTCTTTAAAGCATTGTGATGTTAATGGTTTTCCTTTTTTTTTCCTGAGAGTCTCAGTAGAGCAGTAGGCTTGTAGTTTAGATTCTTGACATCAGATAATGATATATACTAGATTAATTTGATCATAAACTGAATACCAACATAACAGACAGCAGCACTTCAGTTAATCACTCCAATGGTGAACTGGTAAATATTGATTATAACATCAAAAGTCATAGAAAGAGAAACAGAAAGAGAGACAGAAAGATGTGTGTCACAGTTTATAGATACTTGATTGTGACTAGGAGCATGTGTTAGAAAAAACCTGACTATCACATGAGAGGCCCAGGGCCATGCAGAGAGACTAAAGAAAGCAGCCAGGGGACGAGTCAGAAGAACACGTGTGAGAGACTAGGCAGGGAAAGGCAGAGCAAGAGTGAGAGAGAGAGAGAGAGAGAGAGAGAGAGAGAGAGCAGCAGGTCAGGATGCAGAAACTGAGGACAGAGTCAGGTTAGTAAAACATATGGGACAAAAATCTATTGTGAGGGTTGCGATTCCCTACCGTAGAATCTAAACTTCTCTCTCTCTCTCTCTCTCTCTCTCTCTCTCTCTCTCTCTCTCTCTCTCTCTCTCTCTCTCTCTCTCCCCCCCCATCTACTTTCTTTTAACATCCCAAACCCATCCAATCCTCCAAAAATCCATTCACTCACACCCCCCAACTCCAGCACTGTAATGCCGCCAGGGTAATTAGCAATGTACAAAGCCACCAGCCACATCAAAGCTGTGCTGCAATGTTGCATTGGGGTCACTGTTACCAAGGCTTAATGAAAATTCTACTATACACATACTGCAGGTTCCGCTATTTAAAGACAGGATATAGGAATTATGCTGCCCATCATTAGTAAACATTGCTTTATCACTTAAATCTCTGCATGAAATACTGATGCTAATCTTACTAATTAAGTTAAAACAAACATGATCTCACAAACCATCTGCGTGCTGTTGATCACTAAGGAGTGTATATTTCGATTAATTTAGACAGCATATAGATGTCATGATTGTGAAACAGATGTGTGATCTTAGCCTAAAAGTTGTATAGCTACCTAGCTAGTGAAGAAAAGTCATGAGTCGAAGGCTCAAATAAAGCAGATTATAACCTGTATTATAATGTGTATCAGCTAATTTTTATGTATTATATATGTATTAATCTTAAAGCATCTTATTTACTCTTTACTATAACCGTGTCAGTAGCTACAGTAAAATACAGTTAGAGATTCTAAACAGAAATCATGCACAAGTGCGTGAGTGTTTTGAGTTCTTTGTAGATGTGTCATTAGATTTAAGGTCTGGGGAAGCTGACCCGGTTATTTCCAAGCTCCACACTGAGACTCCTGGCCTTTAGACTGATCTGAAAGGAAATAAGGGTCTGTATGCTGAAATGAGAGTAATCACATGAGTCTAGACCCCTCACTAAGTATTCTGTCCACACACACGCACACACACATGCACGCACACACGCACACACACACCACAACCCTGCCTGTGTCATCCTAAAGGAATCTCTTTAATGAATGCCTATTAAAAACAAAGCAGATCCCAGAGCTTCCATCACACTTCCTGTCTCCCCTGGACTGACGCTGAGCAGACCAACCCAATGTCTCAGTTTTCTGTCTGGGACAAAAAGGTCCCAGTATGGGAAAGTCTTCAACTCTTTTGTTCATAAACAAAATATGAAGCAAAAATAAGTGTAATAAATCTTAGCAGCACCATTATGACTCCCTACAAACACTGTAAGATTTGCATACATGCCTGCTTTAAAATGCTGAGGAATTTGGATTTGTTTACCAGCTAGTTTTAATGTATTTTTCCTGCTTAATGCAGCAGCTTAAGCATATTTATGTGTTGCGATTTTTTTAATAAAATGTGCATATTGATCAGACGTGATATCTCTAGAATAACTACAACTGAAAAGCGTGAGTAGAAAGAATAAAACCACATGCACTTGCCTTGCTCAAACAAAACAAGGTCTTTAAAAGCAGTTTGTGGCAAGCTTTCCCGGTTTCCTCCTCGTCACAGTTAGTGGGATAATTGGAAATGGAGGGGTATTAACTCCGATGGGATTAGTGGCGGGAATTAAATATGTTAATCCTCCAAAAAGGTAAATAGTCTTTGCAATACAATAACCAATTTCCAGAATCTCCCCCAAGGACATGCTTGTCTTTGAAGCAACATGGTCTCGAGTGTTCCAGAAAGTTCCCAAGGTCATCCCCGTGGTGCAGACAGCCACGCTGCCCCTCGGCCGACTTCTAACCTGTTCTTCAAATGCCTGCATTCTGCACATCATTACTCTCTCTCCCTCCAGAGAACACTTAGTGCCATGTGTTCATCTGCCACCTAATTATATCACCCAGCTGAATGTCATGGAAACACAACTTTGGAATACAATGCGTCAGGCATGTATAAGTTTCTCTCTATCTCTCTCTCCCTCTGTGTGAGTATGTGTGTGTGTGTGTGTGTGTGTGTGTGTGTGTGCCTGCCTATGGCTTTATAAAGCTGCTAAAAATTATTCCATGATGTCAAGAGAATGATATAAATAATTTAACGTAAGTGCTTTTGTCACATTTAATGTTTTGGCATGACATATAATACATGCTGAATAAAAATATGGCAGGTATTTGAGAGATTGTAGTAACTAATGTGGGCATAAAAAGAAATTGCACAAAAAGAAAAACTCTCACTTAGATGAAAGTACATTTTATATGCAGTTTTATATGCACTACACCATGTAAAAGTCATTGTCTGGGCCTCTAAAGAAACCATGGTTTTACCTTGTACCTCTAAAGATAAATGTGTCCAAAGGAGGAAAACATTAAACGAGAAGTCAATCACTGAAGAATGTCGACCGTAAAAACCAGAGTCAAATTCAATAATGCCATTATTGCACACTTACAATCTGCAGTGGCTGCTTTCTTCTTTCTCAATTGCCATGTGGTTTTCTAAGCCACATGCTCTGTCTAGCACACAACACACTGCAAAGACAAACATGTTAGAAAGTGAAAATATCCTGAATTTGGTTAAATATAGCTAATATTTTTTTATCAGATTTATCAGATCATTATAAATCAAATATAGGATTATTTACTCTACTTCTAGATGATTTTATATATTTCATAATTAAAATGTTCTACTGTCTGCAGCTATTACAAGACTATTTCAAGCTTGAAATACGTAGAAATATCTAGGAAAAGTTTTAATATTCATATATGAGGTTTATTTATACTTACTGTAATGAAACAGTAGGAAAAACTAGACAGATGTAAGTATATTGAAGATATTTTGGCTTGATAATAGATGATTAGAAAATGTACTTAAAAAGCTGCCAGTGTATCAATCAAAATTGATTGATACACTGGCATCCTACACAAGAAAAGGATGGGGATTAATGTAAACATGCCAATGGAGGAAAGAGAAGAAATTATTTGGCACTACATAGCGAGTGTAATGTGTTACTACACATTAAGTGTGCCATGATTCATAATCATTCTTACCAAAATGTATGTAGTAAGAAATGAAGTCATTGTAGTCATTTCCCAGTCTTTTCCCTGTGCCAGTTGAGCAGATTTACAGCATGCTACTAGATTTTATTAGTGCTGTGGGTGGTGTGCTGTAGATGTGGCAGACAGTGATGATGACAGGAAATGAGGACAGGGTACATGTAGGTGAGCATCACCGCATGCAGTTCCGACAGGAAGTAAAGTTTAGTGAACTGGCACGGCAGGAGGAAACCATTATAAGTACCTCTAATGGTCTTCATTGACTTTGGTTATACATCTCACATAACTAAAACCTGCCCAGAACTAACCACACATCAACCAACCTGCACTGGCAAAACCAGAACTACGCCAAGAAATATGTCACACAAATGAGTTGCTCTGAAACCATGCTCACAGTGAGTTGGTCTACAGCAGAAGGGAGATAATTATGCAACCTCACCGTCATGTACACACACACACACACACACACACACACACACACACACACACACACACACAGACCTTAATTAAAACCAGCATTTCTCCTCTCACAGACTGTCATAGTAGTGAGACATGCACAGTTCCTATAGTCTGCTTTAGATAAGGCTGAGTTTAAGGAGGGAAATGCTTGAGGGGGAAAAACATATTGACGAAAAAGAGACAAGCACTAATTTTATACATTTGGCTTTACAGCTGCACAACCACTTTGGTGCAACTGATTTTACAACTTAAAACAGTTACCACAGCTAGATCTGCAGCTAGCACTTGTGAGGCTTGTGGGGAAAAGTGATATCATTTATCACCTGCTTCGTTATTGGTTCATGCTACTCATTTTTACTCTATTGTCACTTTCTGTGTGAGGTAGATAAGATATTTCCATATGCTGTGAACACACTAGATTAGTACTGGGGTGAAGGTAAAATATAAAAAAAGTTTAAAGCTAGTTATTTTACTTCATGCGTTTATTTATTTTAATCCATACAATGCAATATTACTTAGAAAATAAGATCTTCAGATTTTGACGTTCTGTTGGCTGTCTTTTAATAACACAGCAGAAAATGAATAGCAGAAAAGTCAACAATATGAAAAGATAAGCTGATAGGTTATTGAAAACAACATTTAAAAAATATGAAAAATGCCACACACCTCCCTCATTGCTGGGTCAAGTGTGTATAGACATTTGTGTTTATTCATAAGAAACCAGGGTCATGTGGCACAGAAGAGAATTCAATACAATTTTATTTGTATAACAGTTTTAACAAAATGACATTGTCTCAAGAGAGCTGTACAGCAATATAAAAATTCTGAATAAAATTTTAGTTTAAGTCTAAAATTAAAATTTATATTTATCCCTAATGAGCAAGCCTGAGGCAACAGTGGCAAGAAAAAAGGCTCTAAGATGACACGAGGAAGAAACCTTGAGAGGAACCAGACTCAAACGGGAACCAATCCACATGTGGGTGATAACGGATACTGTTTTGTTCCATTTTCACAATTTTTCCCAACAATGATATTATCGGGGTCAAATGATCGGAATATAATTTCAATGCAACGGTCTTTTTAAATTAAACTGCAGTACAGCATAGCTATATTCCTGTACTCATCTCTAGCCAGTGCATAAAAATATGTGTCTGCATATCCAAATGCTTCCCTTTCTCTAGCATTTGTCATTTATTTTAAATTACTGTAGATATAAAAGTATTCTTCAATACCGAGAATAAGTATGAAGACATCATTGTTAGTTTGTACTGCAAATATCTGTAATATAAGTTTAATTTCCCCTCTTTCTTAATCCGTCAGTAAGTCAGTGTACACTTTTCCACATAGTATGTCCCAGCATGCTGACTTTGCTCTGTAAGCCTGACTGGGCTAATGTACTAAAAGAGGGACTCTTTTTCAATCTGCAGAGGGGCCATCGAGACCGATGCCAGAGATTACATGTGGGGACGGTTGGTCTACAACAACTGAAGACTATGCATTTAGAGAGTATTCTTTACATACACACACACAGAAAAAAGTCTGGCAGTGAGTCCTGAAATAGCAGCTTCTATCTCAGAGGTGAAAGATAGAGAGGATACAAGAGTGACAAGAGGGAGGGCGGTGTGTGTGTGTGTGTGTGTGTGTGCGTGTGTGCGTGCGTGCGTGCGTGTGTGTGTGTGTGTGTGTGTGTGTTATGTTAGTGGTGCTCAGCTTGTTAAAGCTGCACTGTAAAGCTCCAATCCAGGCTGAGTGCCTCGATAGAAAATAGAGAGAGAGAGGAATGAATGGTATGGAGCAGAGCAGTAACCAATCATGCATGCAACCATCTAGACATTCATTTCTATTATTCTCTCTCTCTCTCTCTCTCTCTCTCTCTCTCTCTCTCTCTCTCTCTCTCTCTCTCTCTCTCTCTCTCTCTCTCTCTCTGTCTCTCTCTGGTCCTCACGTGTGCAGCATGAGGACACTTAGCCAGGCCAGTGGAGCCTAAAGGAAGCTCAGCATGAAATCAGAGAGAGGAACAGCTGAACCAGAAAGAGAGCGAACTGAGCATTACAGAACACAGTGCTGACTTATCCCCCTTAAACACATATACTCAAACACACACATGCACACACACATAACTCTGTAGTCTGTTTTACTGTAGGTGTGTTTTATATGATGATGATCACCACACAATGAAAATGGAAAAAGAAAAACCCATACAGTATATTGAGATTTAAAACATGCCTGCAGCTAGAAGCACTTTTCCAAGCCTGCAGTCAGCATGTCACCTGTCATTTATGCTGGTTTCAGACTACTGCCATAGTTTTGACTAATTTCTAGATTGTTTTATGTATGCTTAGTGGTATATTTATTCAGAGAGAGAGAGAGAGAGAGAGAGAGAGAGAGAACCTGGACCTGTTGTGGGAGTACATTCAATCAGCACGTGTGTAGTCACTTGGCTCCTTTTGCAGTTCCTGATTAGGACTGTATGGAAGTCAGGCTTTAAAATTAGAACACAATGCATATAATAAAATAGTCAGCAGTATCTGATCAGATTAAACTATTCAACACCCCACCATTCATTATTTAAATGTGTAGGTCAACATTTGGTAGCACCTGAATATATAACTGTGTGACTCTACCATTTTTCAAATCTTAGAAATATATTATTATTATTATTATTATTATTATTATTATTATTATTATTATTATTATTATTATTATTATTAGTATTGTTGTTGTTGTTGTTGTTGTTATCATTACTACTTTAATAATACTAATAATCTAATAATAATAATCATTAGTATGATAACTATACTATACTATGATAATACTAATAATCATTGCTACTTTAATAATAATACTAATACTAATACTAATACTAATAATAATAATAATAATAATAATAATAATAACATTCTTTAAATATGTTTAAATAACAAAGTTATTATTATTGATATTAATAATAAATACATTAATAATAATCGTGATCATAATACTAATCAAAAAATATTGTGTTATTAACAACAAAAACAGTTAAATGAAATTCCATGTCACCATGACATATGTGTATAATACTCTATTAGATGTTATAATCACTTATGATTACAGTAATGTGTCAAATATGTGTAAAAAGGTCTGAAAGATCCACTGTGCTTTAATGGACCTGTTTGATCACATTATCTGCTCACAGCCTCGCAGCTTTAAATAATCAAAAAGGAGATTTTTTTAATCCTGTAAGAAAATAGATTATTTTTTGCCTGTATTTTTTTTTTCAAGAGTAGATTCCTATCACTGTGCCCGTAATATGAGTATGACTTTAATGATGCTGGTCCAGTTCTGGTTCCTAAAGGCACACTGAATATACTCTAAAGCAATAAAATAACATTGTCTTCTTCTCAACACTTCACTTCCCTTTATCTTCTTTGTTATTTTTACTTTGCTGGTAAATAAGATTATATTATAATAAGACTAAACAGTATGTAGGCACTAATCTATATATTGTTCATTGTCTTAAAGATTTAATAATCTTAATAATGTTTATGGTTGAAATTTGTGTGTATTATAAAATAAAGTTAATGCCCAGGCATACACTCATTTCTCTAAATTTTACATATCACACACTCGTGCCCATACATGATCACACAGGTTTGTTATGCTTGCTCTGACATGGATTGTATGTGCTCTTTATTAACAGTGTCTCAGTGTAGAATTTATACATAGAAATACACAAACAAAGAGAGAGTATAAACCACATGCACAACAAATATACAATATGACAAGATTAGACAAGTTTATAAAATATTGAAAGACACACAGAAAAACACTTTAACCAACCGCCTGGAAGGTAATTAAAATCATATGAAATATACAATTACAAACACGGTATCCGGTCCTTTGTAACAGAACTAACCACTTCTACTATTGTTTAGAGGGATTTTATCCCACTTTGATTAAAATAAACAGAAGACTAAGCCCTTTTGATGTGTGCTACAGCCTCCTGCTGCTATTTCCTACTCATTCTGTCATTCACTGTGAAATACTGCCATCTATTGGGGCATTATTTATTACCCACACACACACACACACACACACTCGCACACACACACACACAATCTCGCACACACACACACACACACACACACACACACACACACGTGTGTTTGTCTTAGTATCATAACTATTATTGTGAAGAACTATCAATAATAATTATAAATAAACTAAATAATTATATGACTAAATATTGTATTTATTTATTTATTTGTTTGTTTGTTTGTTTATTTATTTATTTATTGGTTTACTTTTATTTATTTATTTTTTATATTTAATAAACATGTGGACGAGCCAAAAACTGTCATATATTTCTCTGCATTTGGTCCCCACAGAGATTAAACATGCCCCTACACACACACACACACACACACACACACACACACACACACACACAGGGGCATTATGAGCAGAACATTAGCATTCTAAGCCATAACTTGATGAATAATGAATGCATTTATACTGAAGACATTTTACATTTTTTCTTTTTTTCTTATTCAGTCCACTAAACTGCTGCATCATGCTAAAATACAACAATATATAAAATATAAATTTCAACATTTCTCTTTACACAATTTCTCTGAAATATTTGCAGAGTGTTGTTCGACTACTGTTTGTATTTAAACCTTAATTTGTCCAATCCCCAGTAGATTCATTCATTTCACAGGGGGCAAATTGCTCTCCCCTCCAAAAAAAGGTCTTTTGCAATTAAACAAATTGTTCCTGTTTATGTTCCGTATCCCTAGGAAGAGGGTTACTCGCAGGGGTCACAATTTTAATTAGCCAGTACTTAAGACCAATAACAAACTGATTATTTGCTAAATGGTCCTCACAAGCTGAGAGGATCTGGACAAAAAAAGGAGAAGTGTATTAAGCATCCATTCACCCCTCACAGCCAGTTAACTTGTTCCCCAAATGTGCCACAGCTGAACATAAATGAGCAAATTCTGGAGACCAGTGATGTCCCAGTAGAGTTTGGGAAACACTTTTCTTTCTTAAACTATGAAAGCTGATGCATATATTATTGTATTTTCATGTTCATCAGTGATAGTTTCTAAAAATGCAATAGATCACATAATTAATTACTAAATAACCTTAGATTTGTAATGCAACAGATCTTTTGTTCACTTGTAATAGTAACCTTTGCAATACTGATATTACAGCAGTCTGCAGTATTCAAATGACTCTCTGCAAACCTCTAAACCTGAGATGACTGAGATTGTGCAGTGTGGATGTTGCCCTTTTAACATATTCATGTATTTTCCTTGAGTCTGAGTGCTTTTACTCTGGATGTTTCGGTTTCCTCACTTGGCCGACTACACTGGTTACTCTTAAGGTATGAAAATGTTGAATATATCCAGGCTGTATTCCTCATGCCCAGTTTTCCCAGGATCGGCTTTAGGTTTCCTGGGTACAACAATACAGCTACAGAAAATTATACGAATGAATGAATGAATGAATGAATGAATGAATGAATGAAGTGCTTGATTAATTGGTCATTGATTAATTGGGTCATTTCTGTGTTATGTAAGCATTCTGCTCATTAAAATGTTCCGTATTTTGGCATAACAATTAATCATTAATTTTTGACATATTAATGCAGGTCAAGTCAAGAGTCAAAAAGCTTTTATTGTCATTTTACCCATATATTGCTGACACAGTACATAGTGAAAAGGTCATCTTTAATAGTGACATCACTTGTTCACCAGGCTGTTTTTATATATATTGTACCTTATTTGCCTTCACACTGTGTAGCAGTAGAATCACAATGTGCTATTTTCAGCTATTGGTCTCACTAATGGGAAATTACTTCAGTGGATATGTTTTAATCACAATTTCTAAATCTTTTTTAACATGGCAGCTACTACATAGTACTAATAAACTAAAAAAATCATTTCACCAAGCAAATAAAAAATTTTATTAGCCCATGTAACATTATTTAGCAGAAGCTTTATGTAATTGCAAAGTGTCCTGTCAGATTATATCCACTGGTCTAAGCATCTTTTTTCATCCAATGTGTTTCTCATTGCACCTGTGTGACCCAGTGTAGCATCTGTCTGATATGTAGCATGTGGGGATGGAGGACAGAGGTCTAGAGGCTGATAGAATACAGACATGCCTTCATGCTACTTGTCTCTCCCCTGTCTCTTCATAGCATTCACAGGAAGTGGGGGTCTAAGGGGAGGGCAAGGTGGAGCTGCTTCTTCCTGTCTTGCTTGCTTTTCTCTACATTGGAGGCAGCCTTGTGCCATCTGAGGCCAGCACAGCAGTGTTTTATTTCTAAACCATGTCCAATCGTGTTCAGCTGTCTAACATACATGCCTCAAATGCCAATTAAGGGACCAGAGGACTCACTTTCTCCATTTCAGAGAACTCTGACTCTGCGGTCTCACTCTTTTTCTTTCTCTATGCACCTCTTTTCATTCTATTTAAAAAGACCATGTTCTTTATGCTGATAATCAAGTCATGTGCCATATTGTAAACTATAGCATCATGGCCATACAACTTGGAGATCAAATATCCACGTATAGTCACAGATTTTGGTGGTACTAAGCAGAACCAGTATATAATACATCTGTCATGTCTGGGTAATATGCATATTTGAGACTCACACAGACTTAAAAATCTGTTGTTATGATTGTGATGGGGCAGTGTGGACTTTGATTAGGCTTTGTTTGAACAACGTTTCCAAATGAACTGGGCCAAGCTGAACTAGACCTTTATCCATCACTCGCTCTCATTCTGCTGTTCCCTGTAGAACTTAGCCAAACATGGGCACTGCAAAAACAAATCTGACTGCCAGAGAAGGTTATACTTCTAATTAAGGGTTTTCCACTATGTCCTTAATTCCAAGTCAACTGTCAGCTCAGCATGATTGGTATAAATCTTTTTTCTTTTTTCCAGCAAAGGTTGTGTTAGAGGGTCAATGGTTTACCAGGGTGGGGATTTGCTTGTTCATTTAAAAGGCCATTGATTATATAATTTGGTGAGCATGTCAGAGATATACACAGCTATAGTGTTGAGGAGGAGGGTAAGGTGGAGATGAATGCTTAAATCAAACTGAATGAAAACTGCATTACATTCTCACGGCCTGTGAGTCTGGTGCAGATTCTGCCTCAACATCTGTACCTGTGATTGGGCCTCAATTACATGTGTAATGTATGTTTCAACACGTCTCAATCTGAGATCATATCTCTAACTAAGGTCAGGTCGACAGAAACCGGGGTTGGACTTGGCAGCTCGATCTGTCTGTAAGGCAATTAAGGAGTGTGTGAGCAGTAAGGCCACAGTCACCGAAGCAAAATAAACGGGAGGGAGAGGAAATGGTCAGCATTAGCAAGGGGCCCCAATAAGAAGATGAAATGCAAAATGGTGGTGTGTAATTGATGTGTTCCTCCTCAAGAACCCTCTTTGCTCTTAACATGTGCAAGGGGGGCTAATTGTTGCCAGATAGTCCTGCATAGCTTGACAGATGTTGATTACTGTAAGTCTGTACAGTAAATAATTACAACTAATAATGCTCACTAACAACTCACTAACAACATAGAAAACATACAAACAAGCAATACATTGCACACATAAAACTCACATAAAAGTTGTAAAATGTGCTGTTTTCTAAATCTTTTTCATTTCTTACCATTTTTATAAGATGCCCTCTGCAGGCAGGTTTATGGTTGACACTGACACAAAACCTTTGAGTCATCAAATACATTTAAAAAGTCCTAATTAGACAAGAATGTGAGTACATGTCAATACAGTTATAATAAAGCATGATTGTTCATTACATGACCTATGTAGACCTATGTAGATAAGTATGTAGTTACCTAAACAGTCACATCCATATGTGTGTGTTGAGCACAACATTCAAGATTTAGTCCCTTTACTGTTGTAATAACCTCCATTCTTCTGGGAAGGCTTTCCACTAGATTTTGGATTGTGGAAGCACTCATTCAGACATAAGAGCATCAGTGAGTCCAGGCACTGATGTGGGCCAAGGGTTCAGTTTATCCCAGGGTTGAGGTCAGGTTTTTCCTCTCTGGCCTTATCAAACCATGTCTTCATGGATCTTGCTTTGTGCACAAGGGCACTGACATGCTGGAGGTTCGAGTCTCTTAGTTCTAGTGAAAAGAAATCTTAAAGTTACAGCATACAAAGGTATTCTATACAAATGTCAACAGTTTGGAAAAGACTCACATACGGCTGTGATGGTCAGGTGGCCACAAACTGTTGGTCATAAAGTGTATATAGTATGCATGCATGCATTTAAATACTTGTAGTGGCAACAAAATTTGACCACAAAAACCTATTGATGTGCTAAATGAACCACATCATTACATGAACTCAAACTCATCACACTGTGTGAACACTTGTCACATCATTACCATATAGCCCCATGGCTTGCTTTACTAGAGGTCTGGCCCCAGATTTCCATAAGTTTAGTCTGTAATGTCTATTCTGTGCAAACTTATACAAACCAATTTGGACCAATTTGGGATTGAATTGACTTGAACTGTTGAACTACAGCAGAGCCAAAATCCACAACTCACAATCTGTTAGGCAGTGCACTGCACAGTTTATTATTTATCTTACTCTAATCTACCCAAATCAAAGAATGATGAGATTTCTAATTAGCTAATGAGTTGAATCAGGTGTGTTAAATTGTGGGGTGTTGAATTGTAATGCTGTGGTCCTTTCCATACTGGAAATTTGACAATCCTAATGGGAGATCAAAGGACTACACACAGTGTAGGTACTTCTGAAATGTTTCATTAGGATTATAAACTGTATTCTCTATTGAGGTTTGCTGTTAAAGTCTTGATGCACAATTCATGAGTTACCCTGAGCAAAAGTCATGAATTTGATGAAAGAGTTGGTTTAGCTGGGTTAGTCCCAATTGTCAAATTTAAAGTGTGAAAATTAGAATAATAAGTATCGAGTTTCAACATGTACTAATACAGTGTTGTTTGGCTTTTATGTTGTATACATAATACATAATAAAGCACATATATATATATAATACTAATTCATAGTATATAGTTTTTGCAGGCCACTTTATTTTTGTAGCCTATTTTTCCACAGAAATATTTACTGACATTTTATGCCTGTATTTCGTATCAGAAGACATACTAGCATTTAAGAACATCTTCTCTTTTTTGTTGTTGTTTTAGAGGGACATCAACCAGCTATTATTCAGGCATAATTTACCATCATATGCAATATGAGGTACTGATCAGGAAGACATGTCCTGTGGTATCAGTAAAATACTGTAACTGTAAGTCTGATCTGCTCTTCAGGGGTGAAAGGTGCTGAGCAGGAACCATTATAGTTTTGAGGAGCTTTATCTGGTTGGCTACTTAATGAAATTGTAGTCTATAATGTGTGTTCTAATCTGTCATATGCTTGGTTAAATTGAATAACGTATGACTTTTCATTTGCCTAAAAAGATTTGTATGAACTCCATCTTTTTCCCAAATAAACATTACCTTTGTATTACTGACTTATTAGAATTTATTTATTTTTATTGTTAGTGTATTAATAAAACTAAAATCTACTTACTTTAACTCAGTGTTCTGCATTAATATTAAAATGTAAACAACAGTTTATATTTAGAACATTGGGAAACCATATTTGTCGCATTAATTCTCATAATTTTGCCCTAAAATGATGAAAGGTGCGGACTAAAGATACACGACTGAGAAACAGCACTGTGTTAAAGATTGTTAAACCACTATTTCAACATCATTATTTTAGTAGAACTGGTGTGAAATATGACAATGAGAGAGCAGCACTGATATAGGATAGAAAATAGAAGAAGTGGGATATGAAAATTCCCACTTAATATAAATAAAAATTAATTTGTTGTATTATTTGCTGTACTATGATTATGATTTTTAGCAAATATGCTACTAATGCACTGAACAAGTCATACAATCCAATAGCCCATGCCTGCTTATCAGAAACCAATAATATGACACAATATAATTCTGACATTTTTCCTCAAGCCAGTAAGTTAGAGCTACTTCTAATTTATTTAACCTTTAATGGGCTGCTGTCCATTTCCCTTCTCTTATTCCCCAGAGTGGCCTCTCAGTCATCAGACTACAGATTCTCAGAGTGATGACAGGAAATCTAGACATTGACAGCTGAAGTATTATGGTCTACAATGGAAAGCTAATGAGGACTGTGAGGAAACTGCCTGAACAAAAGAAATGAGTCCCACTGAGGGAATCATAATGCTCACTTAGATCTGACATTTGTCAATCAGTAATGATTTTTACTGGGCTTTAACTGTTTAAATTAAGATTTAAATGAGGTTAAAGAAGATCGTGAGGAACAGATCTATAGGCGAATAGATCTATAAGTGCTCTTTTAGGAGAATAATCAACAGTGCTGGTGATGTGACGTGGACCAATGCTCGAGTAAGTGGAAGTGTTTTATTCCTCTTGTAATGTATCTGTACGCCAGCTAGACCGATTAAGTTGCTACTTAAGATCTAACATAGCATATGTAAAAAAGTATACGCCTCCTGTCAATTTTAACTGAACATTTGTTTTCACTACAGGAATGACAATATTATTATTATTATTTTATTCATTTATTTACTTTTTTAAAAATTTGTTTATACTTAGCTTTATGTGGAGCCGTGTAGGTCCCTTTGTTAGGTGATACCATAGAAATGATGAAATAGATACCATAGTAATGAGGTGTGGTCAGAGCCATGTTGTTATAAGTATAACTATATAGAATGTATAGGTAGATTCTATACAGATATAGAATCATTTCATGATGTTAAAGCATTGAATGCTGTCTTAAAATACTTAGAACTCTGCACAGAATAAGTAAAGTTTTTTGTATTTTTTCAATTTTTTTTTATTTTTTTAACCAGAAATTGATTGTAAATCATAGCTGGATATGGTTACTTCATATTCACAGTCTAACATGTAACATGGAAAATTAGCTCATGGTAATGCTAATGCACTGGGTACTAATGAACTGAACAGCGGGTTGTGATTTCAAATATAAGACTTGCCACTGTTCAACCCATTAGCAAGACCCTCAACTTTCAGCTGCTTCAGTGATGCCATGCAATTCATTTCATATGGAAAGAATGCATACCTGCATAACATCGTGTGATCATGTGCATTTCACCCATTGTATTTTCTTTAAATGCAAAGTGATTATTCATGCAGTTCATGTAATGATGTGAAAAAGCAACATTAACAATTAACACGTGCAAACAAATTAAACATAAAAATAACAGGGAACTGGAAAAAAAAACACTCACTGCAAGTAAAAGGTGCATAATAATGTGGAATCATTTATGAGAAACCAGATGTGGAAAATTAAAGAGACACATGCACCATGAATGAGGTGTGAAAAATAAAAGATGAAATATTTAAAAAGAAAAAAAAAGTCTACATGCTTTATTAACAAGATTATATGTTTTCTCTGTAATAACATGCAAATAAAGAATAAACACAATACACAGAATCATTCTCTGTTTATAGATCTAACATTTAAATAAATATTGCTCATCACAAAAAGTCATATAATCATCCCAAAAAGGTTATGTGGACATGGTTTGAGTCAGTTTTGTGGACATTGTTTGAATCTAGTGCCATGCTAAACTAAATCTGGTGATTTTGCTATTATGTTCACTAAGCTATAACTCAGAATGCATCTTATCTGAGCTAGATCAAAAGCAGGGAGCTGATTTTTTCTAAACATGAGTAACTGATTATCACTGTAATTAATGTCTTCATTCATATTCCTTCTCATCCATCAGCTGCATTTCAGAGGAGATTTACAGACACCATTGTATTGTATCGTGTTCGCATGTTTGGGGGACAACACTACCTAATCAGAGTGAATTTGGTGCAGAGAATAATAATCTGTTACAACAGTCTTGCTTATTGTTTATTATCCTCCCAGCAATAAGGAACTGTTTTTTTTTATATTGAAAAAAAACTTCAAATAATTTTATAAATCCTGCCCACAAATTCCCATGGTCCGACCTATGCACTGTAGAGACATGATGTACATTAGTCAATTAATAGTGTGTTAAATGACAGCAGTTCCAGTCTATTGATTTACTCAGGGGATTCGCGTGTTCTCTTCACACTATTCCACATACTGTATGGAGAATGCATGGGGTCATAATAAATTAAAGGATACAAAGTGGACATTGTGATTGTTGCTCTTTCCTAAAGCCAAAATGGTTTGTTAAATATTTCCTATATATCACAGATCTGCTCATGTTCTATATGTATTACAATCAGCCAATTAGTAGTATGTAATATATGTAATAAGTATGCAATATTTATTTAATGTATATTATCTTACTCAAAGTAAAGCATGCTAGCTTATATATACTGTGGCTGTAACTGTGTGTGATCAATTTCATGCCTGGATATAATAAAATATGATTTATAACTAAGGTTATCCCATATGCTTTTAAGTCATCCATTCTGTCAGCATGGGAGTATACTGAAATTGATTTTCAATAAATAAATGAAATTTTATGTTTGGTTCAATTTGTTTTAAAGAATGTGGAAAATCATTTAAAAAATTACATTTATATAACAGAGTTTTCTATTGGGAAATAGTTCCCAAGTAACAAGGTAAAACAAATTTGAAATTTCAATTGACCTTTCTAAATATAAAACAAACAAGATTATATTTTCTGCTACACAACATCCAATAGGCCATTAAATGCTAGAAATCAAGATTAAGCAGTGTCTTGAACTGAATTTTTATCTTCAGTTGATTAAAAGCATCTAAATCTGTATATATAGAGGACATATAAACAAGCAGTGGAATAAAGAGAGGGATAGAGTTGAATGGTGCCCATTGATGTCCCACTGCAGAAATGAATAGCAGGCAGCTGACATCTTGAGTCGATAGGCCACATATCAAGCACTGCACTTTGGTGCAAAGCATTCCCACTGGACAAGAACACAGAGGGTCTCTATTATATGGCGCTCTCTCACGGCGCTGCCTCCTGACAGGAGTATTAAAATGAAATAAATCAGCCATTAAGAGCAGCCCATAGAAACTGGAATGCTATTAATACCCAAACTGTCAACGAAGTAAAGGTGTCTGATGTGATAACCATGGATGGTGAGCCTTTAATTGTGTGAGGTGGATTTTTATTCCAGCATCTCTCTCTCTCTCTCTCTCTCTCTCTCTCTCTCTCTCTCTCTTTCTCTGTCTCTCTCTCTCTCTCTCTCTCTCTCTCTCTCTTTCTCTCTCTCTCTGTGTTGAAAGGTGAACGGAGCAAAGCACCCCCTTTTCCTCTTTTGATTCATTAATTCACACCCGTGCCAGATCAGGCAGCCATTTTAATTGAATCACCACAGCATCTCGGTGTGCACAGGTGTGTAAGCCAGCCAGCCATTACTGTAGGTGACCAGAATCATTACCAGCTATTAAGACACCATTAGATTGACATTTGCTACTTCAACATAGGACAATTTAGGTGATGAACGACCATCATTTCTGACCATCAGGAAGTAATATAGTATATTACAAACACCCAACAACAGTAACAGTCCCAACAACAAAATATGATAGATTGAACATTATAGAGCTAATAGATTGTATACAGAGACTGAAGAACAGCTGGTCTGTAGTATTTGTAAGTGCAGTAATCTTTTTAATAACATTAGATACAGTATTTTTTTAAAAATTCTAGCCTATTATATTGACACCTACATGCTGTTGACTCTGCAGTGTTAAAGTAGACAGTCAGATTCAATACAAGGCTAAAAATGTACTCAACTGGTTTGTATAAATTAAATAAAAACATATTTAAAATCATGCATCCTATTGTCATGTATTATATATTAAAAAACATGAATGGATCTTGACTTGTTTTTGCCGTTGCAAGCAAAACTCACCATGGCAGATACAACCTAAAACAAATGAAGCCATCTTGTGAAAAGTTTGTGCTTATTTGGAAATATGTGGAGGTACTTTTTCAGCTGTCAGCTGTTATTGATATATTCATTAAAGGAACCTATTCTCTTATCAATTTCTCTTTTGACACTGGAATGTTGTCACCCTCAGTAGACAATGAATCAATTTACAATTATGATTGTTGATGGCCCATGACATGGCCCGTGAGAGAATGTCATTAGATGAACATTAAAATGAAACACAGAGCAGTGGATCTGTGGGGCCTGTTCCTTCGCTCACTGCCTTCCCCTAAGCTTTGCACCGGCTGTGCTCTATGGGGCCTGAACTAACAGCACCAAAAATACATACATTATCAAAAAGCTATTTCTGTGTGTGATATGGAAATAATATTTTTAAATATTTTAATAGATTTTTAAATATAGTTTGTAATATAATATTTTTATACCACACCAGGTATTTTTGGAAGCATTTTCAATTAATCAAATATATTGACATTGTATTATATAGTATACATAATACCTTATAATGCCTTACAAAAGTCAGTTTACATAAATAAATGTAGATAAAGGCTCTTGCTAAAACTGTGACTATAGCACTTCATAATGGAAGCCTATTTAATCTATTACAATATATGTTCATAAGAACATTATAATGCACTATACCACTATAACCTTGGACTTAAGCATATTTATGTTGCATGATATTGGCTTAAATAAATTAAGTCCACCTCAACTGTCTGGATGTTTGATGCAACCACAATATGTTACACTGAAATATAAGTTTTGGGCAGCAAATGCACTAAAAAAAAACTATAGAATGTCATTTGAGAACAATATATAAATACATAAATCAGACATCCTTAAATAGTATGAAGGTTTATCCTTTAAACCATTAGAACATTGTCTGGAAAGCACATCAAATGAACAAAAACAAAAAAGCATACGTATAAAAGCAAGTGCTTATGACATGGTTAAAGACAGTGGTCTAGATGCTGTTGAAAACCCCTGTCTCCAAAACATTCTGCTGGAAGCTCAGGGGCAAAAACTACACTCATATGATTTGCATAATCTGAATAGAGCACTCAGATCATTGAATTAGCAGGTACATTCTGAATATGTATACATTGAATACATTCTAATTTCTGAATATGAGATGAACATGATCCCTAACCTGCATTATGATGTGACTTTATATAATCCTGTATGTAACAGTAAAACCCACTTATGGTGTCATAGGTGTTTTGCAATACAAATGTATTTATACTGGATCCATAGCTTGTGTACAGTACATTCACCATGGGATTGATGTGATCTGTGGCCTCAGTGTGTGTGTTTAGATAGATAGATAGATAGATAGATAGATAGATAGATAGATAGATAGATAGATAGATAGATAGATAGATAGATAGATAGATAGATAGATAGATAGAGCAAGAGAGAGAGAGAGAGAGAGAGAGAGAGAGAGAATATGTATTTTCTCTCCTTTGCTTTGAGACAGTCCTCTGCCCTCACTGACCTTGTTGCCATGGTAGACTAACATGACACTGTTGGAGATTTGATTGCCTACTTGGGATGAGCTGAAAGAGAGAAGACATTCTAAATGAAACTGCATCCATCTTAATGAAACACAATTATTTTCCACTTATTAATCATTGAGAAATCAATATGTCACTTTTCAGGCAAGTCTTGCTCAAATCATCCAACACTGACTACCAATGCATCATCCCTACTCAAAGACAGTCATAGGTTCAGTCACCTGTGTCCTTTCCCTGAGTGCGCGGCTGAGATTGAGGGGGATGCGTGATGTCCATCAATAGTGCGGCTTTTGTGAGAGTGGCAGGGGATACGAGAGAGAGAGAGAGAGAGAGAGAGAGAGAGAGAGAGAGAGAGAGAGAGAGAGAGATGGTCTATGGTTTAACAACAGTAGGGTGTTAGGCAGGATTAAGATGGATGGAACCTCATTAAGACTGACTCCTGATGAACATTTCCACACAAATCAATTCACTAAACATATTGTATAATAAGACATTATTAAAGTCTGAGTTAGGTTTGAGGTTATTGACTTAGGAAAAAAAAACAGAAAATGGATGATCACCTTTTTATTGCTTCTCTATGACCTGATAATCGGATGTTTCAGCCATTTCACTGTGTAATGAGGAAATGAGATGCAACAGGCGAAAGCAAATGCATGTTTAAGCAAATCATTTATAGACTGGTGAATAACTCATACCCAATTAACCAAGTTATTCGAGAGCATGTTATTTTTTTAATGACTCTGAGATGAGATTGGATGAGCTGTTATTTATTCCTGTATTTGCCATTCACTGGCAAAACTAAAAGACTTGGCATGCAAAGCTTTGGTGACTTTTGTGTTGGTGGTGGTGTTTGAAAAATTGCTGCTGCAGTAATAACTTCAGCGGCTCAAGCCTTTGTTTTCCCTTTCAATAAAGAGAGCGATGTGGGTGCAGGAGTGATCTATGGCTGTTTGGTGGTGCTGAGAAGCACACGGTGAATAAGCAAGACCATGTTTCACAGCCAAGAGCTCCATCTTTATGGCAGCACAAGCCTCTGATGAGAATACAATGTACAACTTCTCTGCTCTTCAGAACTGCAGATGATTTAGACCATGCTGAGACTGAGGAAGGGTAAATGTGTTTGTACTGGAGCCCCTCCATCAGGATGAGACTGTGACGAGTCATGACTTAATTTAAAAAAAAAAAAAAAATAGAAATCATGACATTTTGTTTCTTATTCTATTGCCAGATAATTGTATTAAATGCTTAAAAAGAATTTTAATATATTTATTTTTGTTGTATCTTATAAGTAAATTAATTTAACTAGAATCACAATATTTTCACTTGATAAAATACTTTTATTTCAGCACATCTCACTGTGTTTATTTTAAAACTATTCATATTGCTATCAAATCACACAGCTTTAGATTTCCTTTACATACTGTATCACATGCAGAAAGAATGAAAAAACTAACATTCACATTCATGTCTGTCTTGGTCCTCTCATCGTTCTCGTTGTGACTCTCTCTGAAAATATGTGCATTGGTAGCTTTTTTTTTTAAAAGCAGACACTAAGTTGGTGATTGGTGTGGTTAACATCATCTCACATGCAAATTCATAACAATTTGCATAATACAAGTCAAAAGATATGACTACTAAGATTAAGTGGTGAGGTTGCCATTCATACTAATAATTAGAATAAGATTTATAAAGCCAATTTAGACAGTATAATCACAAAGCTTTGCAGATATATACCAATAAACACAAATCTATGCAAACTATATGTATTTATGTAGAGCAGACCCTAAGGAGCTACAGTATTAGTGCAAATGGTTAGAATCCAAGCTATATTCAATAAAATATGTTTATATAGGTGGTTAAAATGACTACAGACCCATGAAGTGACCAGAAAAAAAATAACATTCTAGATTGTGCACCGAAAGTAGGTCATTTATTTTATGGTGACCATGAGAAAAAACACTATTTACTTATTGTTGAAATGTATTTTAAGAATATTGTTTATGGACTTGACATTTCATGCCAAGATTTATCACTTAACTGACGAGCATAATTGTCTTTGTAACTGCTTTTGCCATAGATTATACAAGAAAATTCATTTTATTGTTAGGACCAGTGAGCCCAGTAATCTACTGAAGTACTCTTTGCTCATGTTGGGTTTACAGAAGAGCAAAAATTAACCAAATTATGGTTACAGTTTTATTTGCTTGAGGACTCAAATAAGTGAGAACTCAAACAGGTGAAGATAGCAGGGTATCATCTGATGGTTGCAGGTTGGAAGGAGTAACCTGCTGCTCAGTGTGCTTTGCTGTATTTTCTGTGATGTCTATGACCTAAATGAGTTTGTTAGGTTCCCACACACAGCAAAACCTCAGCATCCGCAGAAAGGCAGTGCTATAAGTACTATCCACTGCTTTACTACAGTACATCCATGAAATGCTTAGCACACACTTCAGCACAGCGCTGCACCTCATTTCTCTTTCCATTTCAGCCACTCCAAGTCAACACTGTGTTTGGTTTTCAACACTATAAGTACTAGAAAATGATGTTTACTTACTGACTTTTTAAAAGGACAATTGGAACACTGTCCTTCATGCAGTAAAGTAACTCAGATAGTTAGGATTATACTGGGGCAAAATGTTAATGGTGTTAAATAATAGCGGTAGTTAAAAAGATCTTAATCATAGCCTTATTTTTTATTACAAAATATTAAGGCACAGCTTTTTAACTGTCGCGATTTATGTTGCTCTCCACTTTTATTTACAATCATCTACAGTTTCCTTTTCAAGTGGTACTGAGGTTTGTAAGAACATCCATGCCAGCATCAAAGTGTTATCAGATGTACTCTGCAGGAAGAATGAGGAACAATAAACTAAACATTCTCACAGCAATGTTTGCCAGGCCAAAGTGTCTTTGAGAATTACAATGATCTACACTAAACTGTGTCTCTAAGTCATCTGTGGTAAGCTAAATTAATGGGTAAGGAAACAATTAATTAGTGCAGCAGGCCATAACTAGTTTATGGTCTGTAACCGCGGCGACGCAAGCATCTTTAAAACCCCATAAGTGGGCAGTTTTTATCAGGCCAGTAATCAGCCGAAGGGCCGCAGACCCCAGGTACTCGCTACAGCAAGCCAGATGAAAGGCTTCTGAGACACATTTACTGCTTGTGAAAGTGGCAGGGAAGCCAGCCGAGGCCAGCCACAGACAGAAAATGAGGCCATAAAGTTTACAGTTTAAAGAATAAAAAAACATAGGGAAGCACAAGCCAGTGGATGATCGTCTCCAGACTGTAAAGACAGGGCATGAGGGGAAAAAAATAAATAAACAAAACCGGATGGCAGAGAAGGTGCTTTGATAGACAGGCCACTGCTGTGAATCAGTGGGATGCTAAACTATGTGGCAGCTTAGCACAGATACTGGTGTGCAAATGCCAAAAAAAGATCAACATGGTAAGCCTGGTGCAGAAAGGAAGGGCAAAAAATGGAAGCTAATACTGTGTCATGCGGTGCGTCAAATAAGTCTTTCTGGAGCCCTGACCTTGCAGGCCAGATGGCCATGTCGGAGGGTTGAACTGTCCTGTGACCTGTTTGATCCTGAAGAGAGAGTCCTCCATGTCGCAGCAGACTGGAGGAAGAGCCATCTGGTGCCCTACTTGCATTTGCCTTCTAACAGAAATACAGCCATAGAAACACACTTTCTCTAGTGTTATGCATCAAATAGACATAGATTAATGTAAACAGATTCGATTAATCGGTGCTCGTCTCGTCATTTCTTTCACTGTTACGTGTGTGTATGTGTCTGGGTATGTGTGTGTGTGTGTGTGTGTGTGTGTAGGACTTTGGCTGTTATACTAGCTTCTGATCGCATTATTAGGCTGCCTCACTATATGTGCAAACTGTTAATGGGAGGATAACAAACAACTACAGCTCATTATAGTATGAGTTATTTGTGATAATTGGATTATTAAGTTTAAATGACACTTTAAAGTGCTGTACAAGCTTAAAGAGCCATGTGATATGAACATTTTAATATAATAGTAATACACTGATACCTAAATAATGAAACTGAAGATGCAGATGCAGTTAGTCAACTTTGTAATATATTTAATATGTGCAGCGTAATTTGAAGATCAGATAGGGAATTAAAATAAAGGCACATCATCACCCGTTGCTCTACTTACGACTTGGAGTTAAATGGATGTGAGTGGGGAGGCTGGCAAGCAGTGATGACCTAATCTCAGCTGAACTAACCTGCGCTTATTGGGTTAGGAGCAGCAGCAATGTGTCTTGTCACTTTGCTGAGACAAGGCCAATGCAATCTGCTGAATGGAATTAGATTGTCATTGATGTGCCAGGGTGAGTAGCAACAACAGATCGATGGGAAATTACCCGCCATGTTGTGTTGTGCCGTGTGTGTGTATCTTAAAAGTGGTGCAAACTTGCAGTAGAGAGAGTGTGTATGAGGAAAGTTGTGTGTTCACTATCTTTGTCACTTGGAGCTATCACTATAGTAACCAAGCGAGAACGGGCGGGGGGGATAAGAAAACACCAATTCCAATAGAACACTAATGGGCCACATCATGCCAATAAAATAAAAAATGGCTCTTTTAGTTCAGTCAATAGAGAGTAAATGAAAACGTAACCTTTCATTAAATGTGGTGCTATGATGTCTCTTGCACTCATTTGCTATTCTGTTTCAGTCCACTCCTTTTCTCAATTTAACAGTGAATATGTATGTTAATGTCTCCAAGCAGGTCTTGCGATTAGGTTAATGATATAGTTGGTTGAACTTCTCTTTCTTGTTCAGCAGCATGCCTATATAGCCTTCCATAGCTACACATGACTGCTCAAATATATCAAATAAACTTTACAACTATAAATGGAAAGGTATATAAGAAATCTATTATGTGCAGAAGACCATAAACTTTCATATCTGGAGTAAGAGAGAGTAAAATTTTCATGGAATTTCATAATAATAATAATAATAATAATAATAATAATAATAATAATAATAATAATAATAGTTGAGGAAAGCACTTCTAATAATTATATATATCCAATTTTAGTTATATTCTGCTGCTAATACAGTGGATCAGCTCTATTGGAGGATGAATCAGCTCAGTTTATTTTTACTATGCGAAAGTCACATCTTTAACCCAGATAGGCGCAAGCATTCACATCTGAATGTTGTGCTCTCTTAGGTAGACATAGAATATGGAACTGTCAACCATCATAAGAGAGACAGAAAGAGATGTGATAAATGTGTAGGTATCAACTGTGTGAGACTAAAAGAAAAAAGGCTCAGGGCCCAGTTTCTATTGTGGCCAAGTTGCCCTTTTAATTAATTAGCCCTAGCAGGAAGGCAGCCCATGGGGAAGCGGGTGCAGCCCCTGTGTGTGCTGCCAAGGTGATAATGTCCTGAAGGTGGAAGAAGGAGTGAGGCTGGCTTCAGCAAACCCTTATGCAATACACCCATTTTCTCTGTGCATTGCTAGAGACAGCCCTTCAGCAGCTGCATGTGCAAAACAGAGCTCCCTGTCCCTAAGATCACCCTCAAGCAGGACACAGCATGTGGCACATCAGAATAACAGTCATTCAAGCAGAGTATAATATTAATCGACAATATATGGACGAATAGAATATAGTAGACTGGCCTTACCTGTTTACCTGACCACACCATTGTCTCTTTCTAAGCGCCTCTAGGCATGTAGATTCACACATATCTAGTCTACAGAATCTAATAACTGATGGATACAATTTGCATTCAAAGTTCAACAATCGTTGAAGTATTGGTTGTGCAGATGACATGTGACCCTAATTTTGGCTATGTGCATGTAAGTGCAAAAATCCGTCTTTATTGTAGTTCAGTGGGATAGAGTGAATGAGAGAGAGAAAGAGAGAGAAAAACTTATTTTTTCTTCTCTTTTTGTTTCAAGTAATGAGTGAGTGCACCTTTTCTGCCCCAGGCCTTCATACACAATTTAGCCAGAAAGCCAGTGCAGATCATGATTTAGCTTTTGACACAGCTGGCCCCTGGGCTATGGCAGACTAATACAGATATCTGACTCTCAGCCCACTGTGGAGCCAGAGGAGAGACAGCACCAGAGCCCTTTTATTGACTAAATGATAAAGAGCTTTGTAATGATAAATAACAGTCATTTTATTGTGGAATTCCCAGAAAAGACACATACTACACTATATATATATATATATATATATATATATATATATATATATATATATATATATATATATATATATAATAGAGTTGCAACTGCACCCTTTAAATGTGGAAAATATATCTCATGCTAGAATTACACAGGTTGATTAACAGTAACAGTAAAAAAAAAAAAAAATCAAGCCAGCCATTATACTGTTACTGGTTTTTATTATTAGATGCTATTAGTAGTAGTAATAGCAATACTAGTAGTAGTAGAAGTAGTAGCAACAGCAGTAATAGTAACTGCATTTAATAAAAATGCAGTTTAGTTTACTTTACAACAAAATACTGTTTTAGTATTTAACAGTATTATATGTAAATGGTTTGTAAATTATATGTAAAAGATTTGCTAAGGGTGAGAATAATTAACAAAGATGTGCATATACAAAAAAAGATTTTTGGTGGATGAATCCGCTCAATGTAGCTGAGCAATTTCTGGTGTCTTTAAGGCTTTGAGTTGGAGCAGAGTAGTCAAAATCAAAATCAGCAGCAGCAGTAGTAGTAATAGCATTAGAAATAGCAGTAGTAGTTGTATCAGTAATAGATGTAGTAACAGCAGTAGTACTACTACCATTAGTAACAATAGTAATAGTAGTAGCGTTAGTTAGTAGTAGTATTACGAGCAAAAATAGTTGTACTAGCATTAGCAGTTATTATTAGCATTTGTAATAGTAATAGAGGTTTGTAGTAGCAATTGTCATAGTAGCAGAGATAGTAGAAGTTTGTACCAGCTTAAGTAGTAATAACAATAGTAGTAATAGCAGCAGTAGTAATTATTGAGAAACTAGTTAATAGTAAGTTGAAACAAAGATAGTAGCATTACTATTGCTAGCATTACTAACAGTAGTAATATTAATTATTAAGCAGTATTAGCATCAGTAGAAAGAATAATAGTTGTACTAGCACATGTAGTAGTAGTATTTGTAACAATGGGATTAACAGTAGTAGCAGTAGTATTAGTAGTATTAGTAAAAGAAATACAGTAGAAGCAGCAGCAGTAGTAACAGTACTGCTAATGTTAATGGTAGTACAAGTAAACAATTTAGACAGTTTAGTTAGCAGTTGGGTGAAGAAGCAATTAATTATTATCTACAATATTAGGTTACTATCTATGTCACATTTTTATTTCTGGTCATGTAAATAGCAACAAAGTATAACTAGGAAAAATGTATTTACCTCAAACCAATTCCAGCAAATGATTCTAACACTCAGCTGTACACATCACATCACATTACAGTTCAGTGGTAATAATAAAGACTATTGTGTGCTCATCCCATTACTCCTAATTACAATATGCCCACACTGATCATCACACTGATCATCACACTGATCCTCACACTGATCACCCATTAAACACACTGTTGGACTGCAGTGTGAAATTATATAAAAGTCATAATTTATATTCCCAAAGTCCAGGGTCACCCAGAACAGGATGGAACCATTGCTTTCTCTTAAAGGGTCATCTCAGGGAGATTCTTTTAGCCACTGTTACAAATATAATCATTATGGATCTAAATTTAAATGTGCCTCTGTATTTTGCTAAAGCTGCTATGTGACTATTGTCTATTGCTATAAAAGTGTTGAACAAATAAAACTGAATTTATTTATATTTTCATCATACAAATTTGCAGTCCCCTTAGTCAGAATGACACAGAAGTTCTTGGTAGACTCCATGAAATAATTTCTTCACCCCCAGCTTCAGTATTCTTTACTTTTAGCTTCAGCATCAAGCCATTTCACATCTCATGTGGCCTGCTTACCTGAAATGATAAAACCCCCATCTCCACTTCCTGTCATTTAAATAATATCCAATGACAGTGTTATTATTCACAGACAGTATGTGCTGATGAGACTAGTGAGAAGCCAGTCCTACCTCTAATAGATAATTGATTTGGATCTTAATGCAAAATATAAAAATCTATTTATGTAGCTAAAACACTAATGAGTGTGATTCACCTGGAATGACACCAATTCCAGAGCTCACACTTTCAAACAGGCAGGATCACACTCGTCTAAACTGAACTGTGTAATTATATTAGAGTAAAAAAAAATACACAAATGAGTTTAAAAAATGACATGAGAAGTGAAGCTAGGAAGGATCTCAATCCAGTATGTGGCCAATATGATTTAATAAAATTGAGTATATCAGCTTAATTATAAAAAGAGACAGAGAAAGAACTCTCTCTGTGTGTGTGTGTGTGTGTGTGTGTGTGTGTGTGTGTTTGTGTGTGTGTGCATGCTTTCATATAGTTTACAAATGTTCAAATGAATAGGCTAAATCCAGAGGACCGTTTTAATAGTTCTACATTAATTATTGATTATTCTAATTAAATAAGGATAAACGTGCCTGCACAAGCACTACTAAATAAGCTTTTCAATATAATCTTTAATGAGGAGAGCCACTAATGTCTTTATACTCTCTAAAACAAATTTCCACATAATTGTACTTGAGACTTTCTGACCCTTTTTACATATTAAATTCACTTTTCAAGGTGCCTTTCGGAAGGTGGTATTAGTGAATAATGAGTTTGAAAATAAGCTGGTTAATTGACTCCTGGTAAATTTAGATTTGCAGAATGACATATACATTTTCTTGGCTTTTTAAAGTGAAACATTCTGGATAATAAAGTTATTAATCTTAGCCATATAGTAATTATCTCTGTAATTTTGGTGTGACTTCACATTCATCAAGGACACTCTCACATAAAGAGCAGTCCAGCACGATTAGCCAGAGTACATTATCGGCCTTTACATACTGTCTCTCTGTTACACAGCTGCTCTGCGATGCTCCAGTCACCACACCAAAAGCCTGTAAACTCGCTAACAGGATAATGCTGGTTTAATTACCCTTGGTCAGCCCACTTACGAAGCCATCAGTGCTGCAGTCAATATCCCAGTAGATCCATTCATTCTTCCGCTGATGGTTAGCATGGGAGCTATTGCTGCATGCTTTAGCCTAATTGATATCTGTATTTAGGAGACGACCATGGGGAGATGAATGGCGTTCAATGGAGCAGTTTACAGTATGAAAAACTATTCCTTAGGTTACAGCTCACTCATACTCCTTATAGTTTAGCTGCAGAACTGCTCCACACAAAGATTCAGTTGTTTCTTATTCAAGATGAACATTAAAAATCAAATTCCCACAAAATAATCTCATTGATGAGATATTTATTGAAATATTAATTGATGAGATGAATTTGCTCTGGTTTATCATACAGACATTCCATAAAGCTCAATGAATAACACTACAGGATGGGTGAATCCTCTAGAGCCCTTATCCTTACCCTCTCATTTATGATTCAATTATTTTCAAAAATACACTGAAACAAGCAGATGTATGTAGATATCAGAATGCATAATGAAAGTCTTGGCCATCAGAAACATCCATCAATTTTGAGAGGTTAAACATCTAAAGGCTGTCTTCATAATTAGAGCCAAAGATGCATTAATATCCACCATCACCACTCCTGCATCACCAGTCCAGATTATTAAAATGACCCGCATGAACAGTTTTTTAACAATGTCTGAACCACCACTTTTAAGCAGCAGGGGATCTTATTATTATTATTATTATTATTATTATTATTATTATTATTATTTATTTATTTATTTATTTATTTTTATTATTCTTTTTTTTTAATGTATTTTTGTTGTTAAATGTAAAACAATTTTATAATGTATTCAATAGAAGCAATTTAAAAAGATTGAATAGAAGCAATTTTAACATTTTAAAAAGCAATAAAAACCAATAAAAGTAAGACTAAGATTATGAGATATGAATGAGTATATAAACATTGAAATAAACATTTACAACATTGCCAGTATTTTGTTGCATCCATACTCTTGGCATAGCTATCACTGCAAATTTGTCGTACTGTCAAAAATATGGCTGCGAGACATTATACAGCAGCGTATAAAATAGCATTTGATCCAGCATTTTAGAAGTAAAGGAGCAGAAATAAGTAGCTAAGGCAGAGGGGAAACTTGCTGTGTATTGAGGGCTGTAGCAAGTGACTGGACAGGCCACAAAGATGATTTATGGCACATTTAATATAACATGAATACAGCTATTTGTGCATACAATTTAATATGGCTACAAGATATTTCATCAATGCCAAGAAACTGTGTACAAAGACCGTAGACCTTTTATCACACCTTTGATGAACTATTTTTGATTAGCCTAATTATTTAAATTCCACATTTTTTGGCTACTTTGTGCTTTCACTTAAGATGAAAACATGTCCATAATTTTATAGATTCAATAAAATAATAATTCAGCAATGATTATATCAGAATGCCAGAGACATGCCTCTGTTTTCAGGAAACTTCCCCCATGCAGTTATGATACCCTACTGTATGTGTGCTTAATTCAGCCCTGAATATGGCCCATTAAACTTAAAGTCTTGCTCATTAGACTATCAGCCTTATTGATATTGAACACAGTTTTTTTTGGAAACATCTCCTTTAAGTAAAATATTTCAGTTAAATAAAGCTCAGTTTTACACCACAAACAATCCTAGAAATAATCATACAGTTAGGACCCTAAGAAATTAGTAGCATGGTTCGAATATGTCGGATGTTCAGTGTTTTTTCTCATATTACTTATTTTCTTTCTAACTGTTTTCATTTTTTTTTGTGGGGGGGGAGGAGGTACTCTGTATGATAGAGCAGAAAAGAAGAAAAGGAAATCTATGTTAAACAGCTTCAAATAATCTTCAAACAATCTATTAAAAGCAGCAGTGGAAAATAAATGGAAAAAGAAATATTGTTCACTTAAAGTAGGTTTTTAGGTCTCTTTATGCTTTATCCAGATATCTAATTTTCTAAATTAATTAGCATGGACTGTGCACGAAGACTGCTAGGCAACTATAAGAATGGGAAATTAGTTTCTTCTGCTTCCACATATTTAGCACTAATATGTTTTAGTGACATGTAGAGTCTTGCAGTTTCAGTTTACTGTGAGTGACTTTAGATGTAAAAATATCTAACTGCAATGTGATGACACTGTGACATTATGTTGTGTAATAATATTGTACCCATATAAAAACATATTGCACATGAATATGAATATGAATATAAAAATAATTTGCAGTAATATCACAAACAAAGGTACACATTTATCTATATTTTTCAGATTTCCTATGGGTCATATTATACATTATACACCTTCAGGCTCGTCTATTTGTCACAAGTTTGAGGTCCAAACAGCCACAAATGGCTTCCAATTTCCACAGAGTGCAGGCAGGTCATTTGTTTTACTGTCAGGATGAAGAAGAGCCCAAAATCGCAGTCAATAGTCATGTGAAATGTGTGATATGACCATTTCAAGACTGATTAACAGTTAGACAGAAAGCTGAAAGCCTGGGTGGTCACCAGGTTTTACAGTTTCTTTGCTGTAACTTTTGGAATTTTTTGGAAGGTAGTGAGTAAACTGTGAATCAAAAGCATAGTTTAATGTTTAGAGACATTTTCTCTGGATGTTAGTTGAAATCATTGAGTTTACAATGAATTATATAATTATTAAGTATATACTCATAGTTAAATATTTATTATTTCATTTCACCAGATATAACGAAATCACACAAATGTCACCAAACATCTAATATTTCAGCTTAATGTATAATATTTAGCTTAATATATTTTTTGCATTACAACATGCAATGCCTATATATTACAACAAACATGAGTCATGAAGTCATGAATGTAAAAAATAGTTGCATACAGTCATTACATAGTTATGTTAATTATTGTTTGATTCTGAAAAAGAGAGAGAAAGGTACAATGACCATGGAATATCTAACCCTGTTATTACTGGGTTAGCATACATATAATTATAAATTAATAATAAACTGAAGCTCAAAGCAATATTAAAAATTTGAAAAGTGACCAATATTTGCTGTCTAATATGACAAACACATCGAGTTTTACATACCTAAATATTTATAAAAATATTACATTCAGATGTTTAGTTCATTTGGGGATAGATCCATGAGGGAATCTGAAAGTGTAGATTATGTTCACAAAAGCATAACATACTCTGAGTCATGTCCCTGGCTATACAACTGCTCCGTGTATTTATGCTCTATTGTAAACCCCTAAAGAAGATGGGGGGAAAAGCCTGTGTTTTGTTTCAAATTTTCTTTCCTCCCTTAAGGCTAATTGGAAACAGTCAGGTCAAGCGGAGCTAAGCAGACGCAGGCCATGGGGAGAAGAGGGGTTTAGCTCCTGATCATTTTCATGCCCCTCAGTAAGCTAGACAGTCCCTATGTCTTCCGTGTTTAGCTGTGTGCCATCAGTTGACTTTAAGTTCGATTCCATTTTCATTTGAAGTATGCAAAGGGCATGCCTAATTTGTGTTGCCACTCAAATTGCAATAGTCAAAATAACTAGTCATTCAATTTGCTTTATTTCTCTTGGGCAGATTCATCAGTTAAGAAAAGAAAAGATATAAGGACGGCTCAGAGCAAGTAAACTTTGAGTGGCAAGGAGGGAAAATATACATATGAAAAACTTCAAATTGTTTATGTTAGAACCATCTATTCACAGAATATAATTACTAGCATATATTACACATTTATCAAGTGTAATGTGACTGTTTTGAATCACATTAACTGAAATCAGATTAGTACAGCTGCTGTCGGTGTGCTTTGCATGCCAGAGACCTGCATTTACCCCTATATGTGTCTTAATCACAGAAAGCAAGGATGTCATCTCCAAAGCTGAATTTTATGTCTTTAAATTGGAAATTCATGTAAATATAGAGCTTATATGCATCCCAGTTAAGAGTTTGTGACACATTAGAGATGAAAAGCATGCAGACTGGTGGATCCCCTGAGCTTTGAGTGTTGTCTGATAGCACTGATTAGTGCTCTTACCCCGCCATCTGCTGGTGCTACAGGTCTCATTTTATTACCCTTCCTCCTTTGTCCCTTCCTCCTGTTTTTCAGCCTCTTTCATTTCTCATTTTCTCTGAGATGCTACCATCTAACTCCTTTTACATTGTCCTGTGTCATTTCTCTAAACAGCACAGTAAAGAGAGAAAACAGAGAAATGGAAGGAGATGGACTCTTCAAAAAAAAAAAATAAGTATGGTTTTTGAAAAGGATTTTAATTGAGGCATTCGTTATGTTTGAAAAGGTGAGTCCCTCAGGGCCGGCGGTAGGAAACGTGACCCATTTCATAGCCTTAGACATTAATAAAGAATGGCATCTTTTGACTTTAGCTTTCAGACCGCAACCTTAAAAGGGCTAAATATAGGAACAGACATGGTAATTCCCTCCACCTAGGGGGATGAGACTCAGGACATGAGAGTGTGGAAAAGTGAGGGCCTGCAATTGACAGTACGAGATGACCCCTCCTCAACCAAACACACACACACACAACCATGGCACATGTACACAGCAGTAAGTACACACACACAGACACATACACACACGCACACACACACACACACACACACACACTCACAATCCATGGCTCATGTGCACAGCAGTAAGTACACACAAACCATTGCACATGTACACAGCAGTAAGTACACACACACACACACACACACACACACACACACACAATCCATGGCTTATGTACACAGCAGTAAGTACACACACCCATACATACACACATACACACACCCAGCCGGCATGCAGCTCTTGTAAAAGCAAATCATAGCATTAATTATCCACAGAGCTCTTATCCTGAGATTATTTGGAGATATCCGGTATGTGTTCTCTTGGCTAATAGAAAGTAGACTTGTTTTTGTATGGTTGCATGAGAATGCGCCACAGAGGCTCCCGACCTTTTAATGTTCATTATGCACTATTAATGTTAGGCACTATTTTCTTATTATTATTTTACTTACTATTATAAGCGTTACTGTTGCTGTTGTATATAATGTTGTATATATTATTATTATTATTATTATTATTATTATTATTATTATTATATTTTATTTTTTACGTGAAAACTCTGTGTGTGTGTGTGTGTGTGTGTGTGTGTGTGTGTGTGTGTGTGTGTGTGTGTGTGTTTGTGTCAAATGTCAACACAAGGTAATAAACAGGAGATAATTCATGAATCGCAAACATCCATTACAGACCAGCTTTATGTGCAAACGTCACCAAGATGTCGTCACATGTCCAACGATATTCACGACCTGTTATAATCTCCACTAATGTACAGAGGCGGGACAAATTAGACATTCAGAAACAGATATTTAGGGAGAACTTCCATTCAGCATTATGGAGTAAGGTATATGCTGCTGTCTGATAAAGGCTTTCACAGACAGTCTCTGTGCCTCTAGCAGAATAGCTGGTTTGAGAAAGCTTGAAGAAAAGCTGAAGAGCACCTGAAGACAGCTTGACAGAATTCTTGAACTACACTTAGAGACAAATAAAAATCATTTGAAGCTGCATTCTTTGCCAGCTATAGCATGTTTCTCTTTCTACATAAAATCTGAGCCCTTTAAATAGTATGTTATCAGGACCATTCATATGAAGATATCATGTGGATAGAGCTATCTAGTAGTATGGTGTAACAAAATGGTTACTTTTAAGGACCACTATACTTTTAATTCCACTATATGGCCAAAAGCAAGTGACCACCAGTCTCGTATGTCTGCATGGTGAAAACAACTGCATAGAATGTCTTTGTATGATGGAGAGTTGATTTCCATTCAGTGGAACTATACAGTACACTGTAAAACATGAGCGCACCATTAAGTCAAGTGAAATTATTACTTCTCTTTATTTCCAAATGCCAAGAAATTTTGGATTTGTTTTGGATATTGTACTCAAGTTTATAAGTTTTCAAAAATTAAAACTGTTATCTTGAAGGTCTCAAATCTTCAAATTTAGTTTACTTACATTTTCACAGGATTACAGTGCGGTGTGCTTACAAAGTGAGGTGTAAGGAAACATTTTTTGCCAGGGCTGATGGGGAAGAACTCCAGCATCCTTAACTTAACACTACATTGAATGAATCAGAATGGTGACTGTGAACCAAGCCTTCTGACATCAGTGCTAAACCTTACTGAAGCTTTTTCATCAGTAACACGCTCCAAACACGCTCCAAAAACTAGTGGAAAGTATTTCCTGAAGATGTGAGTCTGTTATAGCTGCAAAGAGTCGGCACAACCCTGGAATAGTATGTTCCGCAAGTTCATATGGGTATGATGGTTATTCGTCCATATACTTTTGGCTATATAGTTTGTTGCTGATTCCGATATTGTAGCTATTGTAGTCTCCTTTATTCAATTATATAGCAACCAGTTATCTGGATGTTTTAGAGCTTCTTGGTACTAGTTTCCTAATGCTTGCTAGTGAATGGGTTTTATATATTTAATCCCACTTTCATGTCAACACTGGAATCTGTGTCAAACCCCAATTCCTAGAATCTAGAACAGCTGCCACAGACTATAACTCACAGCCTGTGGTGAGGAAAAACTCCCTTAAATTGAAGAGCAAGGAACCTTGAGAGGAACCCGACTCAAAAGGGAACCTCATCCTCATTTGGGTGACATTTGAGGGTGTGATTATAATGTTATACACACCGGACAGTGTTATTATGAATAATATCCATTCTACAGTCATATATGTATAATCAGACAATTGTGTATTGATTAGGAGGTTGTTGTCCTCAAAGCCACATGGAGTTTGCATCTTCTCTTTGAATGGTCGAATCCTTATAAAGCTGAATCCACCTGGACCTGGTACATCTCTGGATGCCACAGGGTCCTCACGGGGTTAGCCTCTTCTCACTGAAGGTCAGAAATCTTCATATAGTGGAACACAACTGGAGCTGGCACAATCTCTGGATACCTCAGGATAGGTAGAAAAAGAGAAGCAAGTGGAGAGAAATTAGCATAGTGTAGCATATCTATATGAGAGAATATTTAACCTGAAATGATTAAGCCAAATTACTGGCTATTGATGCAGAGTCACCCACACTTAACTGGTAGCATTTGCACAGTGTCTCGCCATACTAGAATCTATTTTAGTGTTGTCCAGATTCCCTATGGACAATTTTTTTCCCCTGTATAGTTCAAAATGTCATTATCCAAAGAGCACCCAAGTTCTACAACAACAAATGCAGTGACAACTTTGAGCTTGTCAGAACAGATACCGTAGTGGAAATATTTATGGTACAGTGCTCTATATCGAACAGTGTTGGTAAAAAGTGAGCAAGTGAGTGAGAGAGCAACTGTATACAGTGTGGTTAAGGATGTGCTCATTTTGTTACAAATACTTTTGTCTGTGGTTAAGGTTGAAAATCGCTGTATGTGTGGTCAGACTTATCTTCTGACGGTGGTAGATGTATGGTAATGGATATAGACATATGTAGCTGTTACTCATGAACGCATCATGCATTAAATAAACTGGTACATTAAATTAATGCAAACTAGGAGCAATGTCCTACTGTCCCAGCACATAAAGATGAAAATGTCCCTATTTGGAAATCTGTATTCATTCTGAAGCACATTCTCTTTTACAGTGTATTTCCTGACTTGTACTAATTAGCTCATATTTGCTAATATATTCATGTGTATGTTGACTTTTAAGCACTGTTGTCAATGCAAGAATTCATGTGTGTATGTGTGTGTATGTGTGTGTATGTGTGTGTGTACATGTGACTACATGTGCCTGTGCTTTTGTTCGTCTGTGTGTGCAAGTGACCAGTTAGGTTGAGGTGTGATCTGTTATTTGGACAGGCTTGCTGCAGAGATTTCTCCCGAGGCTCAGTCATTTCTCTCTGTCTCACATTTAAATCCTTATAGCACTGAAGCCTTTAAATCACTGGATATACATCACCTAAAGAAAGCACCATTTTCTCTCTGGAGCATCCACTAATCTAAACACAACACATTCTAGCATTATATTTAAATATCGCATTCTTTTACAAGATTTTACACTGTTGCTTTTAGCAATTTCCATTAACCCAAAAAAATGTTCAACTCAAACATTCTTTCTCTCCGTCTCTTACTTTGTCTTTCTTGCATACACAGAAATCAAATAAGAACACCACTGAACATTTCCTTCTATTCCCTGTTTGTACTTTACCTAATCGGGGTCCATCATGTTTCAGTGATATTCGGTGCTTCTCAGAGAGCTTAGAAGGCTGAATAATACAGTAGGACTCTATATAGGAATTTTCATATTCAAGCTCCCTGTGGTGCAGGGCCAACACCTTTCGTGCCTTCCTCTTGTACTCACTTCTATGAGTCTTTCAATTCTAATACACCAAGTATAAATATATTATAATCTCATCGTCTGTCCATTTATACAGGTGTCAACCATGGACATGACTTCCAGCAAGCAGAGGTTCTCCTTATGCAGCCGCTCGAAGTCGCAACATTATTATCAGACCAAAATGTATTCACAATAGCAGAAGCCTAAGCGCCTTCTGGGCTTTGTAATATAATACTGACTGCTTTATCAAATTTAACAGTTTATTGGAAACAGCTTGTACACATGATTTAAGAATGACGAAGGAAAGCAGGACCTCTCTCTCTTTCTCTCTCTCTCTCTCTTCTGTTGCTTCCTACTTTTCCCCTTTTAGCCTTTCTTGTTCTCCTTTACTTTCTATCTCTTTTTCTACTGTTCTCTCTGTGGATAGATGCATGGTTTTAAAGCGACAGATGTGTGTCTTGTCAGATACATGGCCTGGATTAAATTAATGCAGAGGTTATTTACAGAGCCTGTGCGGGTTTCTGCCTGGTTCATTGTTTTCCTTCCACCTCTTTAAGGTTTACCTGTACATGGATTAGCTACTGTATATTTCCCCTGGATGTGAATGAGTGTGTGAATGTGTGTGCATGGTGACTTGTGATGCTTTGGTGTCTAATCGCCTTGTGCCCAGTGTTCCTGGAATAGGCTGAGGATGGAAGGTTCTCAGCAGATTTGTTCAAAACAGGCTTTTGATTAGGACATGACTGGATGGCAGCTGCAGTGGATAGTTTTGCTTCAACACAGCTTCAGGGCCCACGATTTGAACTGAGCTCGGGTTACTGTCTGAGTGGAGTTTCACATGTTTATCCTGTGTATGTGTGGGTCTCGTCCAGGTTCTCTAGTTTCCTCACTAAATTGCCCCTACAGGTAAGTGTGAATGAATTTGCGAATGTGTGTATGTGTGTTTGTGTGTGTGTGTGTGTGTGTGTGTGTGTGTGTGTCTTGGGTGTCCTGCAATGGACTAGAGTCCTATCCAGCCTGTATTCCCACCTTACACCCAGTGGTCTGGGACAGTCTTATAATCCATCTAAATACATTACTTATAAGATACGCATAAAGAAAATGATCACATATCAATAATTTCGCAATAGGGGACTGAAGAAATAATAGTTACTCCAGTACTAAGCATGACAATAAGACTTCATAAAACACATATGTCAGACCATTTGTAATCACTGATTCCTTGCTATATTATACAGAAATATATTATCTCAAGAAATATTCTAATGTCACAAACTTCATTTTTAAGCATTACGTCTTCCATGCTTCATTACATACTGTATCCTGCTCATCTAGATTAGGAGAAATTGAGGAGAAATCAGACCGGCAGAAATGTTCCTGAACCCAATGGGTGATGTGGGGAGCTGCCTCAGGTGTTTACTCCTAAAGAGCAGAGTGACAGACTTTCTTTCCCCCACTGAGAAAGACAAGCTGCAAACGAAATCTGCTCTTTGCATTCTATATTTGTGGATTAAGGAAATCAGTGAGTTTCTGGAATAAGCGCAAACAAAATTACACCTTGTTACAAACAAGCCAACATGGTCTGGCAATCAGAAACTTACAAGATTCAGTTTTCATAAGAAACCGATACTAAGCTTAATGTTAAGTGTGGGGTTTAGTGCATGTACAGTACTTGTTCTCACAACAGAATATGAATCAAACTGTTTCCAAAAACACCACCTTCATTTGTATAAACTTGCACAGGTTACTCTTGAGATAAGGTTGTGCAAGAAAGTATTAATGACTCACACTTTGTGCGATGTTAGTAACAGGGTTTAACATTATTAACTCTAAAATGTCAAACACTGTGGAAGCAGTGCTCATGCACATGTTCTTCAGTGATAAATCAGAAACTGTAAGGATTCCCCTGAGACTGCTAACACAGCTTTAGCACCATTAACACACACACAGACACACACACACACACACACATCACTGCTTTGAATGATTAGAATGCTCTGAATTATCAATTGTCTGCTTTGCAACAGATATATACTTATTCCCCATATATTTTATATTATATTATATTATATTATATTATATCCTACTACAGTTTGTACACTATTATGGGCACTAGGATGCAATACATGCCAGCTTATTATGTGGAGAAGAACATGCAGTAAACACAAAGTAACCTGATGACTAAACCTGGAGCAACTCTACCCACTGTGCCACTGTGCCAACTTCATGGCAGATTTTATGGATAACTCCTTGATGATGAACGTGAGAGATTGATCAAATGTTCAGCAGTTCTCCATACAAAAAAGGCAGATAAAGTTACAGTATCAGCAAGCAGTACTGAGTAGCACTTCTGGGAAAAATAGAAATAACAGTTTCTGTTCATGGCTTAGCATGATTGCCAGCCTGAGATGGTGAAGAGAGATGGGTGACTGAGTTTGCATTGCAATAAGAAGGAGAGAGAGCGAGAGAGAGAGAGAGCAAAAGAGCGAATGAGAGAGAGATACCCTGGCGGTGTGATGAAGAGTAGGCCGAAGTGCTGGAAGGCATGGCGTTTATCATGCAGGTTTAGCATGCACATGTGGAAATGAACGACTCTGTTATCTGCATAGGCTGGCTGAGCTTAGTTTTGTGTAAAGTCATTTATTGTGCATAAGTGGCAGGCTGACAGAAGCTGCAAGTCAGTGATATATCGACTCCTGTCTTTTACCTCAACAGCTATGGGCCAATGTTGAGCACATTCCCAAACCACTCCACAGCACCTCTGTGTTGTCTTACACAGAGAAAAGTCACAGTTTTAGGCTTTATAGTTTTATATTTATGCATGTTCTATGTAGTGCTACGTAGCCATGTAGAAATGTGATGACTGACAGATGCTTTAGATACAGAAACAAGAAATTTGTCTCCTTGAACATTTCATAAAATGTCATAGTACCACTGACTTGCTTAACTTTATCGAGTGTAAATGTGTGTTTGGCAGATCAGACCAAAGTATAGGCATTTTGTTGCTTTTCATTCCTAATTTACTATAATGTAAATTAGGTTTTGTTTTTTTGTATTTCTCAAAAGAAAAGCGAATGGAAGAAAAAACTGTCAATCTCTCTTAAACTCAAAGCAATTTACCAGTCCTAGGGATGTATATACACACACACACACACACACACACACACACACACACCACACATTAATGCACCATGTCTCTCGTGCATCTTTCACTGGTGTGAAGACCTCAAAATGGAAATCCTTTATTTATGGTTTTACTGAGTTCACATGTTACAGACCAAAGTTCTTTTCCTCCTCTGTTTCAGATAGATGTGACTGTGATGTCTGTAGAAAATGGCTGTGAACATTATAAAGCATCCTCAGGCATGCATTAACTCAGTGGTTTTAATTTACCAGGACCAATACACAGCATAATGTGGTTTAGGCTTATAAGAAACATCAGTTCTGGTAAAATAAAGTCTTTGGATGAAATAATTGGAAATTGTCTTCCATCGTTGTAAAATAATCAGAACTTTACAGTGGGTATGTTCTTTCCTTTTTAGTCATGCACTAAGAGTAGCATGTCAGTGAGCAAAATTTGTCTTTCATAATTCATTATTTAGTGTGAAAGTTGCAATATAACAACTCTCTCTCTCTCTCTCTCTCTCTCTCTCTCTCTCTCTCTCTCTCTCTCTCTCTCTTTCGCGTTCTCTTTCTCTCTCTCAAGATAACAGAGAAAGAGATGTCACATTTAAAATGACTTTACACATATACATGACTGTTTCTGTCAGATGATGCATTTGTCCATATTATTACGCCTATTCTTTAGCTGTGTCCAAACAGAACAATGATTATCCCAGCACCTTATTACACACAAACAAACAAACAAACAAACAAACATATATAAAGCTGTTGTATTTATAAATTTATACACGTTGTGAATGCTGGATTATCTTAAAATTATTAATGAATTAATGAGTGAATTTCCAAAATAATGAATCATTATTTTCCTTCTATGCCACACAACATTTCAGCAAAATAAAATGTGTTTAAACAGTAAAGAAAGTTTAGCTAAAGGAATTGTGTGTGTGTGTGTGTGTGTGTGTGTGTGTGTGTTACTTTCTTATTGAAGGTTTAAGTAAAACACCTTAACAGAAAAATCAGTATGCTGTTCGTGGAAGGCCACTGTGACACATACACCTAGTACTGTATGAATAAGACAGTTGTGTGTCATTATGGCTGCATTTAATAATTGCTCAACTTGGCAGAATTTCAACGCTTTCACTGGTGATTGGATTTCAGCACGGCACCATATTCAGACACCTACACAAATATTAACAGGTAGCAGACAATAACAGACACATTATTCCCATATGTAATTAGTCTCTGTATTAATTTATTGTAAATGATTGTTTTCTAAACATGCTTAATTATATACTTACACTTAATTATATTTAGATTGTTTTAGTCTCACAGATGGAAAAACGTTTATTTTGGGATCTAAGAGTCCACTGGGGGAGCAGCCTCGACAGGCCCACGGTTGTCTGGTAGGAATTTGCTGCATTAGCTTGCTCGCTAAATGTGAGATGAACCATGTTGTCAATCAGCCTCAGGGCAATGAGCGAGAGGTGAAGCTGTCAATCATTATGGAG